>NC_084739.1:76866392-76881392 GCF_033978785.1 Entelurus aequoreus
GCTTCTGCCTGATACTCATTGCTTTCAGCTAGTGCCGCCGGCTAGCCCTCTGTCTCAGAGGGCGAAAAGAGGAGCCGAGTGCATAAGCCTCCTCAGCCGGTACATAGCCTCTCCATTGTCAAGACTCGTACATGCCTCCTCGTGGCCACACACGGTAACTGGAACCTCGCGGTTCCAGGCTAAGTTGTACGGGATCTCGGAGCAGCAGGGGGCCCCAGAGACGGGGCATGCAGGCCCACCGGTGTGTGGACATGCCCTGGTGCCCAGTCAACCCCTGTCCCAGCTATGGGTAAATAACCCCAGCTATGGGCGAATAGTGAAAACCGCCTCAACGGTGGACCAGGCGGAAGATGGCGGCAGCGGAATGCACCACAACGGCTGGGAAGGCGGATGAAGGCTGCAGCAAAGACGGGTCCCCAGTCGTCTTGGTCTCCATGCCACTGGACCCTGGCCCGCTCAATGCCAAGGACTGTGTGGTGGCTGACCGTGCACCAGTCTCCCCACATTAAAAGATTCCACGCACAGGCGTCCTCCATATAGGGACGACCCTACGGAGGACAGTCATACTCGTTTCGAGTGACCGCCGATGATGATGTGTGTGTGTCTGTGTATATACAGTATGTGTGTGTCTGAATATATGTGTGTCTGTATATACGTGTGTGTCTATGTATATTTGTGTGTGTCTGTATATGTGTGTGTGTGTCTGTTTATATGTATATATATGTGTGTCTGTAAATTTGTGTGTGTATGTATATATATATATAAAAATATATATTTATATATGTATATATATATATGTGTGTGTGTCTGTGTACATATGTGTGTGACTGTATGTATATATATATATATATATATATATATATATATATATATATATATATATATATATATATATATATATATATATATATATATATATATATATATATATATATATATATATATATATATATATATAGTGTATATATATATATATGGGACGGCGTGGCGAAGTTGGTAGAGTGGCCGTGTCAGCAATCGGAGGGTTGCTGGTTACTGGGGTTCAATCCCCACCTTCAACCATCCTATTCACATCCGTTGTGTCCTTGGGCAAGACACTTCACCCTTGCTCCTGATGGCTGCTGGTTAGCGCCTTGCATGGCAGCTCCCGCCATCAGTGTGTGAATGTGTGTGTGAATGGGTGAATGTGGAAATACTGTCAAAGCGCTTTGAGTACCTTGAAGGTAGAAAAGCGCTATACAAGTATAACCCATTTATTATTTATCATTTATATATGTGTGTGTGTGCATGTGTGTGTGCATGTGTGTGTGTGTGTGTGTGTGTGTGTGTGTGTGTGTGCAGGGACACTTTGACAGCAGTTGAACTTGAAGACTCCTCAGCTTCCGACTTCCATCGGCAGTCCAAAAGTTGTCTGCTAATTTCTAAGCGCATCCAAACGCTAACTTTGATGCTTGTAAATAAAGTTGCTTTGGTTTCTAGAACTTTCTGCCTGGACTCTGCAGGCCAAGAACAGCCTCAAAGCCTCAGAGCAGGAAAATGAAGGCCGACGTGCTTTTTTTCTTCTTCTTCTGCTGCACTCGTCTCAGAGTCATCCTGGGGGAAACATCTCCTTCCAACATTTGTTTGTAGCAGGCGGTTAGAAAAGATGGTGGCTGCAACTTTAGATGATGACCTCAATGTAAATATGATTAGTGTCACTTAGGACCAGATGTGTGACTTAGGACCAGATGTGTGACTTAGGACCAGATGTGTGACTTAGGACCAGATGTGTTCATGCAGTGGCCTGCTCACAGCCAGATTACAGTTCATGTCATAATGATGTCATGTTTGTTCTGCAGTCTCTTAAACGTAAACATGCCAGCACTTCAAAAAGACTTTGGTTACTCAATTGATTATTACAACCCAGGAGAGATGCTTTGTTTACTAATGATGATTTTCACCGCCTAAAGGATGATTTTCACCACCTCGATGATGATTCTCATCACCTCGAGTACAGGTTCTTCCACCTCAAAGATGATTTTCATCATCTCAAAGATGATTTTTATCACCTCGATGATGATTTTCACCACCTTGAAGGCGTATTTTACCACCTCTAAGATGATCTTCATCATCTCAAAGATAATGATTTTCACCACCTTGAGGACAATTTTACCACCTCAAAGAAAATTTTCCTCACCTCGATGATGAGTTTTACCTCCTCATGATTATTTTCACCACCTCGATGATGATTTCCATCACCCCAAGGACAAGTTTTGCCACCTCAAAGATGATTTTCATAATCTCTAAGATGATTTTCACCACCTCGATAATGATTTTCACCACCTCGATAATGATTTTCACCACCTTGAGGACAATTTTGCCACCCCAATGATGATTTTCACCACCTCGATGATGATTTTCACCACCTCAATGATGATTTTCACCAGCTCAATGATGATTTTCAACACCTCGATGATGACTTTCACCACTTCAATGATGATTTTCAGCACCTCAATTATGATTTTCAACACCTCGATGATGATTTTCACCACCTCGATGATGATTCTCACCACCTCGATGATGACTTTCATCACGATGACAATAATTTTCACCACCTCGATAATGATTTTATGATTCTCACCACCTCGATGATGACTTTCATCACGATGACAATAATTTTCACCACCTCGATAATGATTTTCACCAACTTGAGGACAATATTGCCACCTCGATGATGATTTTCACCACCTCGATGATGATTTTCACCACCTCGATGATGATTTTCCCCAGCTTGATGATGATTTTCAACACCTCGTTGATGATTTTCAACACCTCGTTGATGACTTTCAACACCTCGATGATGATTTTCACAACCTCGATGATAATTCTCACCACCTTGATGATGATTTTCAGCACATCAATTATGATTTTCAACACCTCGATGATGATTTTCAACACCTTGATGATGATTTTCAACACCTCGATGATGATTTTTACAACCTCGATGATAATTCTCACCACCTCGATGATTTTCAGCACATAAATGATGATTTTCATCACCTCGAGGACACATTTTGTCACCTCAAAGATGATTTGCATCATCTCAAAGATGATTTTCAACACATCGATGATGATTTTCACCACCTCTATGATGATTTTCAACACCTCCATGATAATTTTCACCACCTCAATGACGATTTTCAGCACATCAATGATGATTTTCAACACCTCGATGAGGATTTTCACAACCTCGATGATGATTCTCACCACCTTGATGATGACTTTCATCACGATGAGTTTTAATTTTCACCACCCCGATAATGATTTTCACCAACTCAAGGACAATTTTGCCACCTCAATGATGATTTTCACCACCTCAATAATAATTTTCACCACCTTGAGGACAATTTTACCACCTCAATGATTATTTTCACCACTTCGATGATGATTTTCACCACCTCGATGATGATTTTCACCAGGTCGATGATGATTTTCAACACCTCGATGATGACTTTCACCACTTCAATGATGATTTTCAGCACATCAATTATGATTTTCAACACCTCGATGAAGATTTTCACCACCTCGATGATGATTCTCACCACCATGATGATGACTTACATCACAATGATAATAATTTTCACTACCTCGATAATGATTTTCACCAACTTGAGGACAATTTTGCCACCTCGATGAAGATTTTCACCACTTCGATGATGATTTTCACCACCTCGATGATGATTTTCACCAGCTCGATGAGTTTTCAACACCTCCATGATGATTTTCACCACCTCCATGATGAGTTTCACCACCTGGATGATGATTCTCACCACCTCGAGGATGATTTTCACCACCTCGATGATGATTTTCACCAGCTCGATGATGATTCTCACCACCTCGATGATAATTCTCACCACCTCGATGATGAGTTTCACCACCTGGATGATGATTCTCACCACCTCGAGGATGAATTTCAGCACATCGATGATGATTTTCACCACCTCGATGATGATTTTCAGCACATCGATGATGATTTTCACCACCTTGATGATGATTCTCACCACCTCGATGATGACTTTCATCACAATGATAATAATTTTCACCACCTCGATAATGATTTTCACCAACTTGAGGACAATTTTGCCACCTCGATGAAGATTTTCACCACTTCGATGATGATTTTCACCACCTCGATGATGATTTTCACCAGCTCGATGAGAGTTTTCAACACCTCCATGATGATTTTCACCACCTCCATGATGAGTTTCACCACCTGGATGATGATTCTCACCACCTCGAGGATGATTTTCACCACCTCGATGATGATTTTCACCAGCTCGATGATGATTCTCACCACCTCGATGATAATTCTCACCACCTGATGATGAGTTTCACCACATGGATGATGATTCCCACCACCTAGAGGATGAATTTCAGCACATCGATGATGATTTTCACCACCTCGATGATGATTTTCAGCACATCGATGATGATTTTCATCATCTCGAGGACAATTTTTGTCACCTCAAAGATGATTTTCATCATCTCAAAGATAATTTTCAACACCTCCATGATAATTGTCACCACCACAATGATGATTTTCAACACCTCAATGACGATTTTCAGCACATCAATGATGATTCTCACCACCTTGATGATGACTTTCATCACAATGGTAATAATTTTCACCACTAGATGATGATTTTTCCGCCATCTATATGATACTATCCACCCCCCTTGATGATAATGTTCACCACCTTGTAATTAGTAGGAAAGCCTTTTTATGATTTGTGACTTGACCTCTGCTCAACTCTGACACTGACGATGGCGGATGCCCACAGGCGTACGTGGTGGTGGTCTACTGTTCAGACTTATGTGAGTATTTTACATGACAGATGTTTCCAGACTAATGAAATGCTGTGCTTACTTTTAGTCAGCACGACGTCTCGGTGCAATTAGCATTCGCCGATAGGTAGCATGATAGTCACCACTTTGTAGCTGTTTTTAGAAGACAATCTAACACGTTTCACTTCCTTCCTGCTACATTTCCATGTGTTGCTTCTGGGAGGAAATCTATTTCAGTTCCCTCACTGGTCACACCCCCGCCTCTCAGCCTTCACACCATCCGTTTCCTGCAGGTCTCCGCCCGCCTCGCCTCGCTTCCTGCCTTCCTTCGCCACTTTTGCCGATTGGGAAGTTCTTCTTGACCATGACCCCTGACCTTTGTGTCCTGCCACCTCACGCTGACCTTTCCTGTCTCCGAGCACGTGTGCAAAATCACTCATTGTCACAAATTAGGCTGGAGTTGAGCGCCGAGGCGAGGCCCTCGGAGGAGGTGCAGAGACGCACACAAGAGACGCACACGAGAGACGCACACGAGAGACGCACACGAGAGACGCACACAAGAGACGCACACAAGAGACGCACACAAGAGACGCACACAAGAGACGCACACAAGCCTCATGTATCAGTGCAGCCGTGCACGCTCGAGTAGCAACACCAGCCACGCATCATCACACCGACTGAGCACGCAGTCAAGGGGGGCTGTCCACTGACCGTGTGGACACACACACACACACACACACACACACACACACACACACACACACACACACACACACATGGTAAGAAAAATCCTTAATCTTACCTTCTTGGTTTCAAGGCGGAGGATGGAAGGATTAAAGTCACACACGAGGGAAGGAGAAGAGAAAAAACACATTTAGATCAAATCCACAACATGAAGTGTTATGTAACTCACACATTAATGACTTAATATACACAAGGATTAGTTATTATACACATGAATTAGTTAATATACACATTAATGAGTTAATATACACAATAATGAGTTAATATACACATGCATTAGTTAATATACACATTAATGAGTTAATATACACAATAATTAGTTAATATACACATGCATTAGTTAATATACACATTAATGAGTTAATATACACAATAATTAGTTAATATACACATTAATGAGTTAATATACACATGAATTAGATAATAAACACATTAATAAGTTAATATACACAATAATTAGTTAATATACACATGAATTAGTTAATATACACATTAATGAGTTAATATACACATTAATTTGTTAATATACACAATAATGAGTTAATATACACAATAATGAGTTAATATACACATTAATTTGTTAATGTACACAATAATTAGTTAATATACACAATAATTATTTAACATACACATTCATATTTATCATTTATTTATTAGGTAATATACACCACAATTACTTAATATACACATTAATTAGTTAATTCACACATTAATAAGGTAATATACATAATAATTAGTTAATATACACATGCATTAGTTAATATACACATTAATGAGTTAATATGCACAATACTGAGTTAATATACACATGTATTAGTTAATATACACATTAATGAGTTAATATACAAAATAATTAGTTAATATACACATGCATTAGTTAATATACACATTAATGAGTTAATATACACATGAATTAGATAATAAACACATTAATGAGTTAATATACACAATAATTAGTTCATATACACATGAATTAGTTAATATACACATTAATGAGTTAATATACACATTAATTCGTCAATATACACAATAATGAGTTAATATACACATTAATTTGTTAAAGTACACAATAATTAGTTAATATACACAATAATTGGTTAACATACACATTCATTAGGTAATATACACAACAATTACTTAATATACACATTAATTAGTTAATTCACACATTAATAAGGTAATATACACAATAATTAGTTAATATACGCATTAATTAGTTAATATACACAAAAATTAGTTAATACACACAAACATTTGTTGATATACACATTAATTAGTTAATATACACATTAATGACTTAATATACACAATAATTAGTTAATATACACATGAATTAGATAATAAACACATTAATGAGTTAATATACACAATAATTAGTTAATATACACATGAATTAGTTAATATACACATTAATGAGTTAATATACACATTAATTTGTTAATATACACAATAATGAGTTAATATACACATTAATTTGTTAATATACACAATAATTAGTTAATATACACAATAATTATTTAACATACACATTCATATTTATCATTTATTTATTAGGTAATATACACCACAATTACTTAATATACACATTAATTAGTTAATTCACACATTAATAAGGTAATATACACAATAATTAGTTAATATACACATGCATTAGTTAATATACACATTAATGAGTTAATATACACAATAATGAGTTAATATACACATGCATTAGTTAATATACACATTAATGAGTTAATATACACAATAATGAGTTAATATACACATGCATTAGTTAATATACACATTAATGAGTTAATATACACAATCATTAGTTAATATACACATGCATTAGTTAATATACACATTAATGAGTTAATATACACATGAATTAGATAATAAACACATTAATGAGTTAATATACACAATAATTAGTTAATATACACATGAATTAGTTAATATACACATTAATGAGTTAATATACACATTAATTTGTTAATATACACAATAATGAGTTAATATACACATTAATTTGTTAATGTACACAATAATTAGTTAATATACACAATAATTATTTAACATACACATTCATTAGGTAATATACACAACAATTACTTAATATACACATTAATTAGTTAATTCACACATTAATAAGGTAATATACACAATAATTAGTTAATATACGCATTAATTAGTTAATACACACAAAATTAGTTAATATACACAAACATTTGTTGATATACACATTAATTAGTTAATATACACATTAATGAGTTAATATACACAGTAATGAGTTAATATACACATGAATTAGTTAATATACACATTAATGAGTTAATATACACATTAATTTGTTAATATACACAATAATGAGTTAATATACACATTGATTTGTTAATATACACAATAATTAGTTAATATACACAATAATTATTTAACATACACATTCATATTTATCATTTATTTATTAGGTAATATACACAACAATTACTTAATATACACATTAATTAGTTAATTCACACATTAATAAGGTAATATACACAATAATTAGTTAATATACACATGCATTAGTTAATATACACATTAATGAGTTAATATACACAATAATTAGTTAATATACACTTGAATTAGTTAATATACACAAAAATGTGTTAATATACACAAACATTTGTTGATATACACATTAATTAGTTAAAATACACATTAATTAGTTAATATACACAATAATTAGTTAATATACACATTTATTAGTTAATATACACATTCATTAGTTAATATACACAATAATGAGTTAATATACACATTAATTAGGTAATATGCACATTAATTAATTAATATACACATGTATTAGTTAATATAAACGATAATGAGTTATTATACACAGCAATTAGTTAACATACACATTATTAGTTAATATACACAATAATTAGTTAATATACGCATTAATTAGTTAATATACACAACAATGAGTTAATATACACGAACATTTGTTAATATACACATTATTTAGTTAATATACACAATTAATTAATATACACATTTATTAGTTAATATAAACGATAATGAGTTATTATACACAGCAATTAGTTAACATACACATTATTAGTTAATATACACAACAATGAGTTAATATACACGAACATTTGTTAATATACACATTATTTAGTTAATATACACAATTAATTAATATACACATTTATTAGTTAATATACACATTATTAGTTAATATACACAATAATTAGTTAATATACACATTAATTAGGTAATATACACAAAAATTAGTTAATATACACAAACATTTGTTAATAGACACATTATTTAGTTAATAAACACAATTAATTAATATACACATTTATTAGTTAATATACACATTATTAGTTAATATACACAATCATTAGTTAATATACACATTAATTAGGTAATATACACAACAATTAGTTAATATACACATTAGTTAGTTAATTCACACATTAATAAGGTAATATACACAATCATTAGTTAATATAAACATTAATAAGTTAATATACACACAAATTAGTTAATATACACATTAATTAGGTAATATACACAACACTTACTTAATATACACATTATTTAGTTAATACACACATTCATTAATTAATATACACATTTATTGGTTAATATGCACATTAATTAGTTATTATACACACTAATTAGTTAATATACATACTAATTACTTAATATACAAAATCATTTGTTAATACACTCATTGATTAGTTAATAGACACACTAATTAGTTAATATACACATTCATTACTTAATGTACACAATAATTAGTTGATAAACACATTATTATACAAAATCATTTGTTAATACACACCTTAATTACTTAAAATACACAAAAATGAGTTAATATACACATTAGTCACTTTACACATTAATTAGTTACTATTCACACTAATTAGTTAATAGACACATTGATTAGTTAATATACATATTCATTAGTTAATATACACATGGATTACTTAATATACACAATAATGAGTTAATATACACATTAGTCACTTTACACATTAATTAGTTACTATTCACACTAATTAGTTAATAGACACATTGATTAGTTAATATACATATTCATTAGTTACTATACACATTGATTAGTTAATAGACACAATAATTAGTTAATAGACACATTATTTAGTTAATACACACAATAATTACTTAATATACACACTAATGAGTTAATATACAGATTGATTAGTTAATATACACATTATTCACTTAATATACACAATAATTAGTTAATACACTAATTAGTTAATAAACACAATTATTACTTAATATACATAATAATGAGTAAATATACATATTCATTTGTTATTACACACAATAAATACTTAATATTCACACTAATGAGTTAATATACACATTGATTAGTTAATATACATATTCATTAGTTAATATACACATGGATTACTTAATATACACAATAATGAGTTAATATACACATTAATTAGTTAATAGACACATTGATTAGTTAATAGACACAATAATTAGTTAATAGACACATTATTTAGTTAATACACAATAGTTACTTAATATACACATTAATGAGTTAATATACACATTGATTCGTTAATATACACATTATTCACTTAATATACACAACAATTAGTTAATACACTAATTAGTTAATAAACACAATAATTACTTAATATACATAATAATGAGTCAATATACATATTCATTAGTTATTACACACAATAAATACTTAATATTCACACTAATGAGTTAATATACACATTGATTAGTGAATAGACACATTAATTAGTTAATACACACAATAATTACTTAATATACACACTTAGTTAATATACACATTGATTAGTTAATATACACATTATTTACTCAATATACACAATAATTAGTTAATACACTAATTAGTTAATAACTCAATTATCACTTAATATACATAATAATGAGTTAATATACACATTCATTAGTTATTACACACAATAATTAGTGAATATACACATTGATGAGTTAATAGACACATTAATTAGAGTTTATGTAACTTTAAATATCGATGAGAGTGTAAACGAAGAGAAAATGTTGAGCAGATAAATCCAAACGTGGAGAATGCGACAACAAAACACGATCATGTGACGCAAGCTAGCTTTAGCACGTTAGCGCAGCAGCTGGCTAACACGCTTTTTGTTTTGTTTTGTTTTTTTAAACAATTCCTCTGCAAGTCTTTTAAGAATTCTTGTGACAAACGTCAAGGTTTGTTTTTTGGCTGCGGCAAAATACTTTGTGAGGGGGCGTGCATGTCGTTTGTCACATCACACTGACAAGTGTGTGTGCGTGTGTGTGTGCGCGTGTGTGTGTGTGTGTGTGTGTGTGTGTGTGTGTGTGTGTGTCACAGGGAGGGAAGCATCAGATTTTTAGGGCGTTGGCTGGTTTCCAAAAACTGTGTAGGAGAAAAAACAGCAAACAAACACAAACATCCTTGAATACTGCTTTCATCTTTAATGATTGCAATGCCTCAGAGAGCATTTGTGTGACACACACACACACACGCACACACACACACACACACACACACACACACACACACACACACACACACACATGAATTGTGAGTAAAAGGAGAAGAGAATCAGTCAGTGAGAAAGTTTGTAAAGTCAATTTGCATAATCTCTTCTTTTCAAGAGTGGAGCAAAAATAAAGTGCTAACATCTACTAAACCAGACTGTGTGTGTGTGTGTGTGTGTGTGTGTGTGTGTGTGTGTGTGTGCGTGTGCATGCTTGTGTACATGTGTGCAAGTTTGTGCATGTGTGTGTACATGTGTGCATGTGTGTTTCCTTGTGTGTGGTGCATGTGTGCACGTGTGTGTTTGCATGGTTGTGTATGTTTGCATGTTGGTGTGTGTTTGCATGTTTGTGTATGTTTGCATGTTTGTGTATGGATGTTTGTGTATTTTTTATGTTTGTTGGTGTTTGCATGTTTGTGTATGTTTTCTTGTTTGTGTGTGTATGCATGTTTGTGTGTGTATGTGTGTGTGTGTGTTTGCATGTTTGTGTATGTTTGCATGTTGGTGTATGTTTGCATGTTTGTGTGTGTTTGCATGTTTGTGTGTATATACATGTTTGTGTGTATATGCATGTTTGTGTGTGTATGTGTGTGCGTGTGTTTGCATGTTTGTGTATGTTTGCATGTTTGTGCATGTGTGTGTACATGTTTGTGTGTGTTTGCATGTTTGTGTGTATATACATGTTTGTGTGTATATGCATTTTTGTGTGTGTATGTGTGTGTGTGTGTGTTTGCATGTTTGTGTATGTTTGCATGTTGGTGTATGTTTGCATGTTTGTGTGTGTTTGCATGTTTGTGTGTATATACATGTTTGTGTGTATATGCATGTTTGTGTGTGTATGTGTGTGTGTTTGCATGTTTGTGTATGTTTGCATGTTTGTGTGTATATACATGTTTGTGTGTATATGCATGTTTGTGTGTGTTTGCATGTTTGTGTGTATATACATGTTTGTGTGTATATGCATGTTTGTGTGTGTTTGCTTGTTTGTGTGTGTATGTGTGTGTGTGTGTGTTTGCATGTTTGTGTATGTTTGCATGTTTGTGTGTGTTTGCATGTTTGTGTGTATATACATGTTTGTGTGTATATGCATGTTTGTGTGTGTATGTGTGTGTGTGTGTGTTTGCATGTTTGTGTATGTTTGCATGTTGGTGTATGTTTGCATGTTTGTGTGTGTTTGCATGTTTGTGTGTATATACATGTTTGTGTGTATATGCATGTTTGTGTGTGTATGTGTGTGTGTGTTTGCATGTTTGTGTATGTTTGCATGTTTGTGTGTATATACATGTTTGTGTGTATATGCATGTTTGTGTGTGTTTGCATGTTTGTGTGTATATACATGTTTGTGTGTATATGCATGTTTGTGTGTGTTTGCATGTTTGTGTATGTTTGCATGTTTGTGTGTATATACATGTTTGTGTGTATATGCATGTTTGTGTGTGTTTGCATGTTTGTGTGTATATACATGTTTGTGTGTATATGCATGTTTGTGTGTGTTTGCATGTTTGTGTGTGTATGTGTGTGTGTGTGTGTGTGTGTGTTTGCATGTTTGTGTATGTTTGCATGTTGGTGTATGTTTGCATGTTTGTGTGTGTCTGCATGTTTGTGTGTATATACATGTTTGTGTGTATATGCATGTTTGTGTGTGTATATGTGTGTGTGTTTGCATGTTTGTGTATGATTGCATGTTGGTGTATGTTTGCATGTTTGTGTGTGTTTGCATGTTTGTGTATATATACATGTTTGTGTGTATATGCATGTTTGTGTGTGTATGTGTGTGTGTGTGTTTGCATGTTTGTGTATGTTTGCATGTTTGTGAGTGTTTGCATGTTTGTGTGTATATACATGTTTGTGTGTATATGCATGTTTGTGTGTGTATGCATGTTTGTGTGTGTATGTGTGTGTGTGTGTGTGTGTGTGTGTGTGTGTTTGCATGTTTGTGTATGTTTGCATGTTGGTGTATGTTTGCATGTTTGTGTGTGTTTGCATGTTTGTGTGTATATACATGTTTGTGTGTATATGCATGTTTGTGTGTATGTGTGTGTGTGTTTGCATGTTTGTGTATGTTTGCATGTTGGTGTATGTTTGCATGTTTGTGTGTGTTTGCATGTTTGTGTGTATATACATGTTTGTGTGTATATGCATGTTTGTGTGTGTATGTGTGTGTGTGTGTTTGCATGTTTGTGTATGTTTGCATGTTTGTGTGTGTTTGCATGTCTGTGTGTATATACATGTTTGTGTGTATATGCATGTTTGTGTGTGTTTGCATGTTTGTGTATGTTTGCTTGTTTGTGTATGTATGCATGTTTGTGTGTGTATGTTTGTGTGTGTGTGTTTGCATGTTTGTGTATGTTTGCATGTTGGTGTATGTTTGCATGTTTGTGTGTGTTTGCATGTGTGTGTGTATATACATGTTTGTGTGTATATGCATGTTTGTGTGTGTATGTGTGTGTGTGTGTGTTTGCATGTTTGTGTATGTTTGCATGTTGGTGTATGTTTGCATGTTTGTGTGTGTTTGCATGTTTGTGTGTATATACATGTTTGTGTGTATATGCATGTTTGTGTGTGTATGTGTGTGTTTGCATGTTTGTGTATGTTTGCATGTTTGTGTGTGTTTGCATGTTTGTGTGTATATACATGTTTAAGTCTATATGCATGTTTGTGTGTGTTTGCATGTTTGTGTGTGTTTGCAAGTTTGTGTGTATATACATGTTTAAGTGTATATGCATGTTTGTGTGTGTTTGCATGTTTGTGTGTGTTTGCATGTTTGTGTGTATATACATGTTTGTGTGTATATGCATGTTTGTGTGTGTTTGCATGTTTGTGTGTGTTTGCATGTTTGTGTGTATATACATGTTTGTGTGTATATGCATGTTTGTGTGTGTTTGCATGTTTGTGTGTGTTTGCATGTTTGTGTGTATATACATGTTTGTGTGTATATGCATGTTTGTGTGTGTTTGCATGTTTGTGTGTGTATACATGTTTGTGTGTATATGCATGTTTGTGTGTGTTTGCATGTTTGTGTGTGTTTGCATGTTTGTGTGTATATGCATGTTTGTGTGTGTTTGCATGTTTGTGTGTATATGCATGTTTGTGTGTGTTTGCATGTTTGTGTGTATATACATGTTTGTGTGTATATGCATGTTTGTGTGTGTTTGCATGTTTGTGTGTATATACATGTTTGTGTGTATATGCATGTTTGTGTGTGTTTGCATGTTTGTGTGTATATACATGTTTGTGTGTATATGCATGTTTGTGTGTGTTTGCATGTTTGTGTGTATATACATGTTTGTGTGTATATGCATGTTTGTGTGTGTTTGCATGTTTGTGTGTATATATATGTTTGTGTGTATATGCATGTTTGTGTGTGTTTGCATGTTTGTGTGTATATGCATGTTTGTGTGTGTTTGCATGTTTGTGTGTGTTTGCATGTTTGTGTGTATATACATGTTTGTGTGTATATGCATGTTTGTGTGTGTTTGCATGTTTGTGTGTATACACATGTTTGTGTGTATATGCATGTTTGTGTGTGTTTGCATGTTTGTGTGTATATACATGTTTGTGTGTATATGCATGTTTGTGTGTGTTTGCATGTTTGTGTGTATATACATGTTTGTGTGTATATGCATGTTTGTGTGTGTTTACATGTTTGTGTGTATATACATGTTGTGTGTATATGCATGTTTGTGTGTGTTTGCATGTTTGTGTGTGTTTGCATGTTTGTGTGTATACACATGTTTGTGTGTATATGCATGTTTGTGTGTGTTTGCATGTTTGTGTGTATATACATGTTTGTGTGTATATGCATGTTTGTGTGTGTTTGCATGTTTGTGTGTATATACATGTTTGTGTGTATATGCATGTTTGTGTGTGTTTACATGTTTGTGTGTATATACATGTT
>NC_084739.1:76883892-76898892 GCF_033978785.1 Entelurus aequoreus
AGGAGTTCACATACGGACATTACACACACACACATACACACACACACACACACACACACACACACACACACACACACACACACACACACACACACACACACACACACACACACACACACACACACACACACACACACACACACACACACACACACACACACACACACACACACACACGCACACACACTGGTCTATTTAGACGTTCATCAACACTTGAGGTCTTTCATCACACATCAAACAAAAAACAACACGCTGACAAACAAACACACACACACACACACACACACACACACATGCACACACACACACACACACACACACACGCACACACACAGGACGGGCGAGCAGAACTGTGTGTTCGGGTATGCAGCGAGAGGATGTAGGAGTGAGGAGAGGACGACAGATGGAATGAGAACATGAGGAGTGACAAAGTTGTGTAGTTGTGTAGCACGTCACGTGATGCGCACATTAGTTGTGTAGTTGTGCAGCACGTCACGTGATGCGCACATTAGTTGTGTAGTTGTGTAGCACGTCACGTGATGTGCACATGAGTGTCTACGTTGTTGAGAACCTCCATTTCTTCATGCATCAACACTCGCCGTACTTCCTGTCCTGAGAGGAAGTACGCCTACGCCAGTAACAGGAAACAGGAAGTGACCAGTACCTATTTGTGTGCTACACCTAAGACTTCAACCTCCAAACTGAATCCTTTTCAACTTATATTCAATTGAATAGACCGCAAAGACAAGATATTTAACGTTCACACTGGGAAACTTTGTTATTTTTTGCAAATATTAGCTCATTTGGAATTTGATGCCTGCGACATGTTTCAAAAAAGCTGGCACGAGTGGCAAAAAAGACTGAGAAAGTTGAGGAATGCTCGTCAAACACTTATTCGGAACATCCCACAGGTGAACGGGCTAATTGGGAACAGGTGGGTGCCATGATTGGTTATAAAAGCAGCTTCCGTGAAATGCTCAGTCGTTCACAAACACGGACGGGGCGAGGGTCACCACTTTGTCAACAAATGCGTGAGCAAATTGTCCAACAATTTAAGAACATTTCTCAACCAGCTATTGCAAGGAATTTAGGGATTTCACCATCTACGCTCCGTAATATCATCAAAAGGTTCAGAGAATCTTATATTTAGCATAGTGTATTATTATATATATTGTACATATATATAATAAAACATAGAGCAGCATCACCCCCTTGTGGAACTGTGCCGTCACTACTCCCTCCTGTATACATAACAACATTCCTTTTTGAACTTCTTTTTTCATCACGCGATTAACACCCACGCGTCCTTTTTGACCCTCGGGCGATTCCGTAGTGTGAGGAAGTCTAATGACGTCCGGTCACCCTTGAGCCACAAGCGGGAAACTAGCGAGCAGAAATGCAGAAAGAGAAGGTAAAAATACGGAAACGCGATATCCACAGCCATGAGAAGTCGTTCTCCCGCCGTTGTATCTTCCGTCACCGTGAGACGACAAAATCGAAACACATCCGGACACCTTCTCAAAGAAATCACACTTCCGGCTTCACAATAAGAGCACTACGCGTCACATCCGCTACGCTAACACGATGAAAAACGTATTCGATGTTTTGATGTCATCTGTGACGTTTCTAGCTACATAAATGTTAGGACATTTTGTGGCAGATGTTTTAATAACATGCTCTGATTGATAGTCGTCCATGACAGAATGTTTATCAGGCTCAATGTCACACATTGTTGACAAGAAGAGAAGGTTAAGACGGCAAAACAAACATGATGAACGTGTACAACATGTAACGTACACAATGTGTACACAGGTAGAAATATCACAGATTATATCAGCAAACATCTTTCAAAATCAAAGCATGATCCAAACAATACGCATTTTGTGTTATTAATGCGTGAGACTGGTATCTAAACATGGAAGTGTAGCTCCTCTCCCCTGAATGCAAGTGCTCCTACAGCAGGAACACACATTCAGCATTGCTACAAGACACCAACACACTGCGGGTCATTTTTGTGTTGTTTGTAAACGTGTGTTTGTGTCCTGTTTGTGTTGTCTGTAAAAGTGTGTTTGTGTCCTGTTTGTGTTGTCTGTAAAGGTGTGTTTGTGTCCTGTTTGTGTTGTCTGTAAAAGTGTGTTTGTGTCCTATTTGTGTTGTCTGTAAAAGTGTGTTGGTGTCCTGTTTGTGTTGTCTGTAAAAGTGTGTTTGTGTCCTGTTTGTGTTGTGTGTAAAAGTGTGTTTGTGTCCTGTTTGTGTTGTCTGTAAAAGTGTGTTTGTGTCCTGTTTGTGTTGTCTGTAAACGTGTGTTTGTGTCCTGTTTGTGTTGTCTGTAAAAGTGTGTTTGTGTCCTGCTTGTGTTGTCTGTAAAAGTGTGTTTGAGTTCTGTTGGTGTTGTCTGTAAAAGTGTTTTTGTGTCCTGTTTGTGTTGTCTGTAAAAGTGTGTTTGTGTCCTGTTTGTGTTGTCTGTAAAAGTGTGTTTGAGTCCTGTTGGTGTTGTCTGTAAAAGTGTTTTTGTGTCCTGTTTGTGTTGTCTGTAAAAGTGTGTTTGTGTCCTGTTTGTGTTGTCTGTAAAAGTGTGTTTTTGTCCTGTTTGTGTTGTCTGTAAAAGTGTTTGTGTCCTGTTTGTGTTGTCTGTAAAAGTGTGTTTGTGTCCTGTTTGTGTTGTCTGTAAAAGTGTGGTTGTGTCCTGTTTGTGTTGTATGTAAAAGTGTGTTTGTGTCCTGTTTGTGTTGTCTGTAAAAGTGTGTTTGTGTCCTGTTTGTGTTGTCTGTAAAAGTGTGTTTGTGTCTTGTTTGTGTTGTCTGTAAAAGTGTGTTTGTGTCCTGTTTGTGTTGTCTGTAAAAGTGTTTGTGTCTTGTTTGTGCTGTTTGTAAACGTGTTTGTGTCCTGTTTGTGTTGTCTGTAAACATGTGTTTGTGTCTTGTTTGTGTTGTCTGTAAAAGTGTGTTGGTTTCCTGTTTGTGTTGTCTGTAAAAGTGTGTTTGTGTCCTGTTTGTGTTGTCTGTAAAAGTGTGTTTGTGTCCTGTTTGTGTTGTCTGTAAAAGTGTGTTTGTGTCCTGTTTGTGTTGTCTGTAAACGTGTGTTTGTGTCTTGTTTGTGTTGTCTGTAAAAGTGTGTTGGTGTCCTGTTTGTGTTGTCTGTAAAAGTGTGTTTGTGTCCTGTTTGTGTTGTCTGTAAAAGTGTGTTCGTGTCCTGTTTGTGTCCTTCACTTCCTCCTCTTCCTTTTCTACCTCCTCCCCCTTATCCTCCTCTATCACCTCTACCTCGTCTTCCTCCTATTTCTTTTCTTCATCCACTCCATCAACTCCCTTCACTTCCTCCTCTTCCTCTTCTTTCTCCCCTATCTCCTCTTCCTCCTCTTCCTCTTCTTTCTCCCCTATCTCCTCTTCCTCCTCTAACTACTTGTCCTCTGTCTCCTCCTCTTCCTCTTCTTCCTCCTCCTCTAACTACTTGTCCTCTGTATTCTCCTCTTCCTCTTCTTCCTCCTCTTCTTCCTCCTCTAACTACTTGTCCTCTGCCTCCTCCTCTTCCTCCGATTCCTCTTCTTTCTCCCCTATCTCCTCTTCCTCCTCTAACTACTTGTCCTCTGTCTCCTCCTCTTCCTCTTCTTCCTCCTCTACCTCCTCTTCCTTTTCTTACTCCTCTTCTTCCTCCTCTAACTACTGTTCCTCTGCCTCCTCCTCTACCTCCTCTACCTCCTCTTCCTTTTCTTCCTCCTCTTCTTCCTCCTCTAACTACTGTTCCTCTGCCTCCTCCTCTACCTCCTCTACCTCCTCTTCCTTTTCTTCCTCCTCTTCTTCCTCCTCTAACTACTGTTCCTCTGCCTCCTCCTCTACCTCCTCTACCTCCTCTTCCTTTTCTTACTCCTCTTCTTCCTCCTCTAACTACTGTTCCTCTGCCTCCTCCTCTACCTCCTCTACCTCCTCTTCCTTTTCTTACTCCTCTTCTTCCTCCTCTAACTACTGTTCCTCTGCCTCCTCCTCTACCTCCTCTACCTCCTCTTCCTGGTCTTCCTCCTCTTCCTTTTCTTCATCCACTCCCTTCACTTCCTCCTCTTCCTCCACTTCCTCCACTCTCTTGTCTTCCTCCTCCTATCCCTCTTCTTCCTCTTCTCCCTCCACTCCCTTCATTTCTTCCTCTTCCTCCACTTCCTCCTCTTCCTCTTCTTCCTCCTCTACCTCCTCTTCCTTTTCTTACTCCTCTTCTTCCTCCTCTAACTACTGTTCCTCTGCCTCCTCCTCTACCTCCTCTACCTCCTCTTCCTTTTCTTACTCCTCTTCTTCCTCCTCTAACTACTGTTCCTCTGCCTCCTCCTCTACCTCCTCTTCCTCTTCTTCCTCCTCTACCTCCTCTTCCTTTTCTTACTCCTCTTCTTCCTCCTCTAACTACTGTTCCTCTGCCTCCTCCTCTTCCTCCTCTACCTCCTCTTCCTTTTCTTCTTCCTCTTCTTCCTCCTCTAACTACTGTTCCTCTGCCTCCTCCTCTTCCTCGTCTTCGTCTTCCTCCTTTCTCTCCCTCCACTCCCTTCACTTCCTCTTCTTCCTCCTCCCCCCTTATCCTCTACCTCCTCTTCCTGGTCTTCCTCCTCTTCCTTTTCTTCATCCACTCCCTTCACTTCCTCCTCTTCCGCTTCTTCCTCCACTTCCTCCACTCTCTTGTCTTCCTCCTCCTCTCCCTCTTCTTCCTCTTCTCCCTCCACTCCCTTCATTTCTTCCTCTTCCTCCACTTCTTCCTCTTGCTCTTCCTCCTCTCCCTTCGCTTCCTCCTCTACCTCATCTTCCTCCTCTTCCTCATCTTCCTCGTCTTCTTACTATTCATCCACTTCCCCCTCTTCTTCCTCTCCCTCCACTCCCTTCACTTCCTCCTCTTGCTCCTCCACTTTGTCCTCCACTTCCTCTTTTTGCTCTTTCTCCACTCCCTCCTCTTCCTCCTCCTCTTCCTCCACTTCTTCCTCTCCCTCTTCCCCCACTCCCTTTGCTTCCTCCTCTTCCTCTTCCTCCTCCTCAACCTCATCTCTCTCTTCTTCCTCCACTCCCTCCCCCTCCTCCCCCTCCTCCTCTCCCTCCACTGCGATTCAGGTTTTAATTGCTTTGTGAGTGGCAGCATAATTCCTGGGCGGCGTGAAGGAGAAGAAGAAGAAGAAGAAGAAGAAGAAGAAGAAGAAGAAGAAGAAGGGCAGAAGGAGAAGAGACGAGGAAGGAAAGATTCTGAAGGAACGCCAGAAAAAAAAGGTTGCCTGCTGAAGTTCACCTGCTCTTCACTTGCTTAATAATCCTCACACACACACACACACACACACACACACACACACACACACACACACACACACACACACACACACACACACACACACACACACACACACACACACACACACACACACACACACACACACACACACACACACACACACACACACACACACACACACACACACACACACACACACACACACACACACACACACACACACACACACACACACACACTTAAGCTCCTTTTATCCGCCTCTTGTTTTCCTTTGAATGTTGAACTTGTGTTTTACGTCTCTGGTGTTTTTTTAGGCCAGACTGGCGTCCCTGAAGGAACAAAAACATTTTTTTCAGGACGACAAATTTGAGTTTAAAGCAAGTTGATGCCCGCAAACACTCTTTTATGTCAACGACCTGATTTAGTAAGATCCAAATAACACGCGGCGTGGGAAGAACATTAAATGGTTTGTACTGTTAGCATGTATAAAGTATGAAATAATCTGTACTATTTGTTGGTACAAAGTATGAAATAGTGTGTACTATTTGTTGGTACAAAGTATGAAATAGAGTGTACTATTAGTGTGTACAAATTTTGTACACACTAATAGTACACTCTATTTTATACTTTGTACTACAAACTATAAAATAGAGTGTACTATTAGTCTGTACAAATTTTGTACACACTAATAGTACACGCTATTTTATACTTTGTACTACAAACTATAAAATAGTGTGTACTATTAGCATGTATAAAGTATTAAATAGTGTGTACTATTTGTTGGTACAAAGTATAAAATAGTGTGTACTATTAGTGTGTACAAATTATAAAATAGTGTGTACTATTAGTGTGTACAAAATATAAAATAGTTTGTACTATTAGTTTGTACAAAATATAGAATAGTATGTACTATTAGTGTGTACAACAAAGTATAAAACAGTGTGTACTGTTAGTCTGTACAAAGTATAAAATAGTGTGTACTATTAGTGTTTACAAAGTATAAAATAGTGTGTACTATTAGTTTGTACAAAATATAGAATAGTATGTACTATTAGTGTGTACAACAAAGTATAAAATAGTGTGTACTGTTAGTCTGTACAAAGTATAAAATAGTGTGTACTATTAGTGTCTACAAAGTATAAAATAGTGTGTACTGTTAGTCTGTACAAAGTATAAAATAGTGTGTACTATTAGTGTTTACAAAGTATAAAATAGTGTGTACTATTAGCATGTATAAAGTATGAAATAGTCTGTACTATTTGTTGGAAAAAAGTATAAAATAGTGTGTACTATTAGTGTGTACAAAGTATAAAATAGTGTGTACTATTTGTTGGTACAATGTATAAAATAGTGTGTAATATTAGTGTGTACAAATTTTGTACACACTAATAGTACACACTATTTTATACTTTGTGCTACAAACTATAAAATAGTGTCTACTATTAGCATGTATAAAGTATTAAATAGTGTGTACTATTTTTTGGTCCAAAGTATAAAATAGTGTGTACTATTAGTGTGTATGAAGTATAAAATAGTGTGTACTATTAGTGTGTACAAAGTATAAAATAGTGTGTACTATTTGTTGGTACAAAGTATAAAATAGAGTGTACTATTAGTGTGTACAAATTTTGTACACACTAATAGTACACACTATTTTATACTTTGTACTACAAACTATAAAATAGTGTGTACTATTAGTGTGTACAAAATATAAAATAGTATGTACTATTAGTTTGTACAAAATATAGAATAGTATTTACTATTAGTGTGTACAACGAAGTATAAAATAGTGTGTACTGTTAGTCTGTACAAAGTATAAAATAGTGTGTACTGTTAGTCTGTACAAAGTATAAAATAGTGTGTACTGTTAGTCTGTACAAAGTATAAAATAGTGTGTACTATTAGTGTCTACAAAGTATAAAATAGTGTGTACTATTAGTGTTTACAAAGTATAAAATAGTGTGTACTATTAGTGTGTATAAAGTATAAAATAATTATGTAGTACCATATTTACTTACTGTAGTACCATATATACTTACTGTAGTACCATATTAACATACTGTAGTGCCATACATACAGACTGTAGTACCATATATAAATACTGTAGTACAATATATACACTTTGTAGTATTATATATACACACTGTAGTACCACATATACATACTGCAGTACCATGTATAAATACTGTAGTGCCATATATAAATACTGTGGTGTGAGATATAAATACTGTTGTGCTATATACAAAGAGTAGTACAATATATTAATACTGTAGTATCATATACATATGTGTGTGTGTGTGTGTGTGTGTGTATATATATATATATATATATATATATATATATATATATATATATATATATATATATATATATATATATATATATATTGTACATTTATTGAATAAATTATTAGTATTATTGTTATAATTATTATTAGTAGTAGAGTGTACATGTTTTTAAATCATATATTATTATTATTATTATAATTATTATCATCAGTCCTAAACATTGTGCATGTGTTATGTGATCAATATTAATGACTCCACGGCGACCCCAAGAGGGACAAACGGTAGAAAATGGATGATGATGATGATGATGAAGATGATGATGAGTAATGAATACATTATTATATTTATTATTGATAAAAAGCTATGTTTGTGTGGCTTTATTGTTGACTTTTACTGGACAGGAAGTGACATCACTGCTCAACAAGACTCGCGTTTGTCGACAACATCCTGCCCCCGGTGTTGTGAGAGAGAACTGCAAGTCATGTGATCAAACAACCCATGAATTGTTATTTCTGTTGTTTGGAAGTTTGTCCACTCCTAAAAACGTGTTTCCAATAAATGATAATAATAATGATCGACAACAGCTTGTGTCGGTTTCAAAATAAGAGCGCGTGTCAAGCAAGTAGCGTGACGAGCCACATTTGGAGCTGTGCAAACTTTGCTCTTGGAGGAAAATAAAGTTGCGCCGGCGGTCCGGGTGAGTCGGCACGAACTCACCGCGAAGACGCCGACCGCGCCGCCAACCGACTAGCATGCTAGCGCTGGCTAGCATCAACGCCGAGATGCTCAATGTTTGATGACCCAAAAATCTGCCAAACCAAAATGAAATATTGAGAAGATGAAGTCATCGGTGCACTGCTGAAATGTCACATGAATATTCATGTGCGCACGCACAAATACCCCGGCAGACATTCTACTTCCTGTTAGCGAGTTCACGGCCAGGAAATAAATACATACATGTGGTGATCAAAATATGATGAAATATTGTTGGCTTTTATTTGCCTGGTTAGCATTATATTGACGTGTTTGCATGCGTGTGGATATGTATATTGTAAGTGATTATTGACATGCAGGAGTGAAGTAAAGTGAAGGGAATTATATTTATATAGCGCTTTTCTCCAGTGACTCAAAGTGCTTTTACATAGTGAAACCCAATATCTAAGTTACATTTTTAAACCAGTGTGAGTGGCACTGGGAGCAGGTGGGTAAAGTGTCGGTTGGCAGAAGCGGGGGGGATCGAACCCGGAATCCTCACACTCTACCAACCCAGCTATTGCAAGGAATTTAGGGATTTCACCATCTACGGTCCGTAATATCATCAAAAGGTTCAGAGAATCTGGAGAAATCACTGCACGTAAGCCATGATATTACCAACCTTGGATCCCTCAGGCGGTACCGCATTAAAAAAAAGACATCAGTGTGTAAAGGATATCACCACATGGGCTCGAGAACACTTCAGAAAACCACCGTCAGTAACTACAGTTTGTCGCTACATCTGTAAGTGCAAGTTAAAACTCTACTATGCAAAGCGAAAGCCATTTATCAACAACACCCAGAAACACCCGCCGGCTTCGCTGCACCCGCTTTATCTAAGTGTGAAGTAGTGAAGTATATTTATATAGCGCTTTTCTCCAGTGACTCAAAGCGCTTTTACATAGTGAAACCCAATATCTAAGTTACATTTTTAAACCAGTGTGAGTGGCACTGGGAGCAGGTGGGTAAAGTGTCGGTTGGCAGAAACGGGGGGGATCGAACCCGGAATCCTCACACTCTACCAACCCAGCTATTGCAAGGAATTTAGGGATTTCACCATCCACGGTCCGTAATATCATCAAAAGGTTCAGAGAATCTGGACAAATCACTGCACGTAAGCCATGATATTACCAACCTTGGATCCCTCAGGCTGTACTGCATCAAAAAGCGACATCAGTGTGTAAAGGATATCACCACATGGGCTCGAGAACGCTTCAGAAAACCACCGTCAGTGACTACAGTTCGTCGCTACATCTGTAAGTTCAAACTCTACTATGCAAAGCGAAAGCCATTTATCAACAACACCCAGAAACACCCGCCGGCTTCGCTGCACCCGCTTTATCTAAGTGTGAAGTAGTGAAGTATATTTATATAGCGCTTTTCTCCAGTGACTCAAAGTGCTTTTACATAGTGAAACCCAATATCTAAGTTACATTTTTAAACCAGTGTGAGTGGCACTGGGAGCAGGTGGGTAAAGTGTCGGTTGGCAGAAACGGGGGGGGGATCGAACCCGGAACCCTCACACTCTACCAATCCAGCTATTGCAAGGAATTTAGGGATTTCACCATCCACGGTCCGTAATATCATCAAAAGGTTCAGAGAATCTGGACAAATCACTGCACGTAAGCCATGATATTACGAACCTTGGATCCCTCAGGCTGTACTGCATCAAAAAGTGACATCAGTGTGTAAAGGATATCACCACATGGGCTCGGGAACACTTCAGAAAACCACTGTCAGTAACTTGAGTTTGTCGCTACATCTGTAAGTGCAAGTTAAAACTCTACTATGCAAAGCGAAAGCCATTTATCAACAACACCCAGAAACACCCGCCGGCTTCGCTGCACCCGCTTTATCTAAGTGTGAAGTAGTGAAGTATATTTATATAGCGCTTTTCTCCAGTGACTCAAAGTGCTTTTACATAGTGAAACCCAATATCTAAGTTACATTTTTAAACCAGTGTGAGTGGCACTGGGAGCAGGTGGGTAAAGTGTCGGTTGGCAGAAGCGGGGGGGGGGGGGGGGGGGGGGTCGAACCCGGAACCCTCACACTCTACCAACCCAGCTATTGCAAGGAATTTAGGGATTTCACCATCCACGGTCCGTAATATCATCAAAAGGTTCAGAGAATCTGGAGAAATCACTGCACGTAAGCCATGATATTACGAACCTTGGATCCCTCAGGCGGTACCGCATCAAAAAGCGACATCAGTGTGTAAAGGATATCGCCACATGGGCTCGGGAACACTTCTGAAAACCACCGTCAGTAACTACAGTTCGTCGCTACATCCGTAAGTTCAAACTCTACTACGCAAAGCGAAAAGACATTTATCAACAACACCCAGAATCTCCGAAGTAGTGAAGTATATTTATATAGCGCTTTTCTCCAGTGACTCAAAGTGCTTTTACATAGTGAAACCCGATATCTAAGTTACATTTTTAAACCAGTGTGGGTGGCACTGGGAGCAGGTGGGTAAAGTGTCTTGCCCAAGGACACAACGGCAGGGACTAGGATGGCAGAGGCGGGGATCGAACCTGGAACCCTCAAGTCGCTGTCACATGACACATAAACATAAACAGTCATAAATATTTATATCTCATATTGTCATAACCTTGTTTTATCCTGCTTTAATTATTGTTATTAAATAATAATTCATCTATTTGATCATTTACTGAAGTTAGTGTGAAAACCGGAGAAAATAGAACTTGAGTACAAATTAAATACACTTTATTATTGATGACTACATCCAATGAAATATAATTGATCAGCAAGAGGAAGTATGATTGATTTTAATTATGAATTTTGTTCCGATGCAGAAATACACCGAAAGTTACACTTTTCAACTTGCACGACAATAACAATGTTATTATTTTTTTAATCACACAAATATTTGATTGAACCACACGTGGAATCATCATATTGTTAGTTTTAATTTAAGATTTAATCAACTTTGGTTTCTCATCTTAATCACTTTAATATCCTGCCGTGAAATTAATTCATGTTTGTCTTTTTACACGTCATGGAGACATAATTAATGCACACACACACGCGCGCGCGCGCGCGCCACACACACACACACACACACACACACACACACACACACACACACACACACACACACACACACACACACACACACACACACACACACACACACACACACACACACACACACACACACACACTCTGGTTATCATTTGGAATGGGGACCACGTTTTTGATCATCACTTGTGGGGACCACCCTTTCTCAGAATACGGTATTAAAGTAAAACATGTAGAAATGCATGTAGTACTTACTACTTTACTGCATGTACTGCATGTAGTAAAACATGCAGTAAACATGTTTTATAGGCCAAAGCTTAAAAATCACTTGGGCATCTTCAGAATGGATCTGACTATCATTTGAAAAATTTTCCCTTTAGGGCAGGGGTGGGCATTTAATTTTTACCGGGGGCCGCATGAGCGACCCGAGCACTGCTGGAGGGCCACACCGACAATATTTCAATTCAATTTTGCTCACATTATTTTTGATGTACCGTAAGATAAATAATAATAATAATAATAATTTCATATACCCTAACTTAACTTTATGCAAAAGCAGATTGCTTTTGATGCTTTTATTTTTAACACTGTCTTACACAACACTTCCTGATGTATAATACAATGCAAAAATGTCCATTTCTGCCATTTTATCCTGCATCCTCTTTAAAGGCCTACTGAAAGCCACTACTACTACCACGCAGTCTGATAGTTTATATATCAATGATGAAATCTTAACATTGCAACACATGCCAATACGGCCGGGTTAATTTCCCGCCACACTTCCGGTTGAAAACGTCTATGTATGATGACGTATGCGTGTGACGTCAATCGTTGAAACGGAAGTATTCGGACACATTGTATCACAATACAAAAAGCTCTGTTTTCATCGCAAAATCCCACAGTATTCTGGACATCTGTGTTGGTGAATCTTTTGCAATTTGTTTAATGAACAATGGAGACTGCAAAGAAGAAAGCTGTAGGTGGGATCGGTGTATTAGCGGCTGGCTGCAGCAACACAACCAGGAGGACTTTGACTTGGATAGCAGACGCGCTATCCGACGCTAGCCGCCGACCGCATCGATGATCGGGTGAAGTCCTTCGTCGGGCCGTCGATCGCTGGAACGCAGGTGAGCACGGGTGTTGGTGAGCAGATGAGGGCTGGCGTAGGTGGAGCGCTAATGTTTTTATCATAGCTCTGACGAGGTCCCGTAGCTAAGTTAGCTTCAATGGCGTCGTTAGCAACAGCATTGCTAGGCTTCGACAGGCGGCACAGCATTAACCGTGTAGTTACAGGTCCAGTGTTTGGTTCGGTGTCTCCTGATAGTAGTATTGTTGATCTGCTGTCTATCCTTCAAGTCGGGGGCTTATTTCTTTTGTTTCTATCTGCATTTAAGCACGATGCTATCACGTTAGCTCCGTAGCTAAAGTGCTTCACCGATGTATTGTCGTGGAGATAAAAGTCACTGTGAATGTCCATTTCGCGTTCTCGACTCTCATTTTCAAGAGGATATAGTATCCGAGGTGGTTTATAATACAAATCCGTGATCCACAATAGAAAAAGGAGAAAGCGTGGAATCCAATGAGCCAGCTTGTACCTAAGTTACGGTCAGAGCGAAAAAAGATACGTCCTGCACTGCACTCTAGTCCTTCACTCTCACGTTCCTCATCCACGAATCTTTCATCCGCGCTCAAATTAATGGGGTAATCGTCGCTTTCTCGGTCCGAATCGCTCTCGCTGCTGGTGTAAACAATGGGGAAATGTGAGGAGCCTTTCAACCTGCGACGTCACGCTACTTCCGGTACAGGCAAGGCTTTTTTTTTATCAGCGACCAAAAGTTGCAAGTTACTAAATCCTTTCAGCAAAAATATGGCAATATCGCGAAATGATCAAGTATGACACATAGAATGGATCTGCTATCCCCGTTTAAATAAAAAAAATTCATTTCAGTAGGCCTTTAAAAGTCCAACATTTTTCCCCGTCAGATTTGGACAACCATCTGTTGTCACACCTGCCAGCTTGTCCCAGGTCAGTCCTAACATGTCCAAACACGCATTTACCTCTGTGAACAAGTCATTACCTGTGGTTGTCCCTTTAATTGACTGCATGGCTGCCAGCTCCTCCGTGATTTGAAAGTCTGCAGTTATCCCACGTAAGAAAATGAGCAGCCGGGCGGTGTCACGTATACATCGCAGCTCTCATCCAAAGCCAGCGGAAAACAGTCAAAGTCGGCCGTTCTGTTCTTCAGCTGAAGCTCCAAGTTTCCAGCGATGGTCTCAACCCGCCTGGTTACAGTGCGTCGGGAGAGTGACACGTTCTCAAATGCACCCCTCTTCTCTTTTTTAAATGTATTTGGTCATTTATGATTGGCCTCACACGGGCCGGACAGGGACGCACAAAGGGCCGGATGTGGCCCGCGGGCCGCAGAATACCCAGGTCTGCTTTAGGGGACCTGTTTTTTTGTCCCCATACCGTCAGAGGTCCCCTAAAGGTGATTGTGTAAACAGAGCGACGTCCCCATTAAGTAAGCATTGCCAGAACACACACACACACACACACACACACACACACACACACACACACACACACACACACACACACACACACACACACACACACACACACGCACACACACACGGCCCCTCCCTCTCTGATGTGTGCGGGCGCCGCCATCTGTTGTGGTCACGTGACAGGTGAAAGGTGTGCAGAAAAGTGTGTGCGTGTGACTATTTGCATACTTCAGCATTAAAAAAAAACACACACACACACACACACACACACACACACACACACACACACACACACACACACACACACACACACACACACACACACACACACGACACGACGAAAAAGCGTTAGAAGAAGAAAAGAAAGACAAGCGAAAGTGAAAGTGGTGGTGTGAGTCAGTTAGTGTGAAGGTGTGTGTGTAGATGATGATGGAGACAAAGGAGAGTTACACAACATTGACAGGTGAATGTCACACTCACACACTCGTGTTGGGAAAAAAAGACACAAGTTGTCGTTTGTTTCAAGGCAGCATGAAAACAAACACACAAGAAAAGTAACAATCAGCAAGTGTGTGTTCTCCTTTAAGTGTGGTGTTGTGTGACATTGGCGAATACACTTGTCCACACAGCGCTACTGTTGTGTTGTGTTGTGTTGGTTTGGATGTGTAGTATATTGTGTTGTGTTGTGTGTTGCTCCTTTGTGTTGGGTTGTGTTTGTTTGGGTTTAGATGTGTATTATATTGTGTTGTGTTGTGCTTTTGTGTTGTGTTGTGTTCACATGTGTATTATATTGTGTTGTGTGTTGCTATTTTTTGTTGTGTTGTGTTGGGTTTATATGTGTGTTATATTGTGTTGTGCTGTATGTTGCTCCTTTGTGTTGTGTTGTGTTTAGAAGTGTAGTATATTGTGTTGTGTTGTATGTTGCTCCTTTGTGTTGTGTTGTGTTTAGAAGTGTAGTATATTGTGTTGTGTTGTATGTTGCTCCTTTGTGTTGTGTTGTGTTGTGTTTAGAAGTGTAGTATATTGTGTTGTGTTGTGTTTAGAAGTGTAGTATATTGTGTTGTGTTGTATGTTGCTCCTTTGTGTTGTGTTGTGTTTAGAAGTGTAGTATATTGTGTTGTGTTGTGTTTAGAAGTGTAGTATATTGTGTTGTGTTGTG
>NC_084739.1:76906392-76921392 GCF_033978785.1 Entelurus aequoreus
ATTAACACATAAACACACACGCTAACACATAATCACACATGCTAACACATTTAAACACACACATGAACACACACTAACGCATAAACACACACGCTAACACATGTAAACACACATGCTAACACATAAACACACACGCTAACACATTTAAACACACACATGAACACACGCTAACACAATCACACACGCTAACACATTTAAACACACACAAACACACTCTAACACATATAAACACACACATGAACACACGCTAACACATAAACACACACGCTAACACACACAAACACACCCTAACACATTTAAACACACACAAACACATGCTAACACATCTAAACACATTTAAACACACGCTAACACATATAAACACACAAAAACACACAAAAACACACAAAAACACATACAAACACACACATGAAAACACATTAACACATAAACACACACGCTAACACATAATCACACACGCTAACACATTTAAACACACACATGAACACACACTAACGCATAAACACACACGCTAACACATGTAAACACACATGCTAACACATAAACACACACGCTAACACATTTAAACACACACATGAACACACGCTAACACAATCACACACGCTAACACATTTAAACACACACAAACACACTCTAACACATATAAACACACACATGAACACACGCTAACACATAAACACACACGCTAACACACACAAACACACCCTAACACATTTAAACACACACAAACACACGCTAACACATATAAACACACACACAAACACACGCTAACACATATAAACACACACAAACACACTCTAACACATATAAACACACACATGAACACACGCTAACACATAAACACACACGCTAACACACACAAACACACCCTAACACATTTAAACACACACAAACACACGCTAACACATATAAACACATACAAACACACGCTAACACACATAAACACACAAAAACACATGCTAACACATATAAACACACACATGAACACACACTAACACATAAACACACACGCTAACACATAATCACACACGCTAACACATTTAAACACACACATGAACACACACTAACACATAAACACACACGCTAACACATAATCACACACGCTAACACATTTAAACACACACATGAACACACGCTAACACATAAACACACACTCTAACACATTTAAACACACACAAGAACACACGCTAACACATAATCACACATGCTAACACATTTAAACACACACATGAAAACACGCTAACACATAATCACACACGCTAACACATATAAACACACACATGAACACACGCTAACACATAATCACACACGCTAACACATTTAAACACACACATGAACACACGCTAACACATAATCACACACGCTAACACTTTTAAACACACACATGAACACACGCTAACACATAATCACACACGCTAACACATTTAAACACACACATAATCACACGTTAACACATTATCACACACGCTAACACATTTAAACACACACGCTAACACATATAAACACATATAGACACACGCTAACACACACGCTAACACACACTAACACACACGCTAACACATATAAACACATATAAACACACGCTAACACACACGCTAACACACACAAGAACACACACTAACACACATGAACACACACGCTAACACATATAAACACACACGCTAACACATTTAAACACACACGCTAACACATTTAAACACACACGCTAACATATATAAACACACACGCTAACACACATAAACACACACGCTAACACATTAAAACACACACGCTAACACATATAAACACACACGCTAACACACACAAGAACACACGCTAACACACACCAACACACACGCTAACAAATATGCTAACATACATCAATCAGTCATTGTTTATTTCTATAGCCTTTAATCACAAATGCCTCAAAGGGCTGCACAAACGCATACATAAACACACACACACACACAAACACACACACATTGACACGTTGTGCACGTCAGCAACAATGGCTGCCGGGTGTTGTTATTACCTCGAGTGGCAGCCATGAAAGAACTTTGATTGCGAGCCAAATTTGCCGCCATCAGGTTACAATCAGGAGTTGTTTGGATTTTAAAATATTCGCATATAGAGAAACAGCTCATGAATATTCATGAGTACCTCAAATAGTGACCTCATTGCATTGATGTGTGTGTGTGTGTGTGTTGTGTGTGTGTGTGTGTGTGTGTGTGCGACAGTTTGCATGTAAACTGCTGGCAGGATCCAAGTGTGCGTTGATGGGGTGATGACATCGTCACACAAATGTCGCAACGATCAATCATCGCCATCATGAAGCATTACTTAAAAGTGCTGTCGTTATTTTTAGCCACGTGCTACGCTAGCCACGAGCTAGCAGAAACATGCTATCAGCGGCCAAAGGCCTCGAGCTACGACTCCTTCAACTTAAAAAGTGAAATATCGAAACGTTTGACCCTCGGGTGTATGCCAGCAACATTAGCTAAAAGGCTAGCGTTCTAACCGTAGCCTGTTAACATGCTAATAGTTAGCATGCGTGAAGTAAGAAAATATTTGACTTTGGGTTTTATACCTGTGATATTAGCTCAAAAGCTAGCCCAATAGAAACAAGCAACAAATGTTATGACTCTTAGGTGCGTAATGTACCTGCAAAATGAGCAACCAAAGCTAGCATGCTAACACTAGCAAAAGGTAAGCATTCGTGAAGTAACAAAATATTTGACTCCGGGTTTCATATTTGTGAAATTAGCTCAAAAGCTAGCCCAATAGAAACAAGCAACAAATGCTATGACTCTTAGGTGTGTAATGTATCTGCAAAATGAGCAACCAAAGCTAGCATGCTAACACTAGCAAAAGGTAAGCATTCGTGAAGTAACAAATATTTGACTCTGGGTTTCATATTTGTGAAATTAGCTCAAAAGCTAGCCCAATAGAAACAAGCAACAAATGCTATGACTCTTAGGTGTGTACTGTATCTGCAAAATGAGCAACCAAAGCTAGCATGCTAACACTAGCAAAAGGTAAGCATTCGTGAAGTAACAAATATTTGACTCTGGGTTTCATATTCGTGAAATTAGCTCAAAAGCTAGCCCAATAGAAACAAGCAACAAATGCTATGACTCTTAGGTGTGTACTGTATCTGCAAAATGAGCAACCAAAGCTAGCATGCTAACACTAGCAAAAGGTAAGCATTCGTGAAGTAACAAATATTTGACTCTGGGTTTCATATTTGTGAAATTAGCTCAAAAGCTAGCCCAATAGAAACAAGCAACAAATGTTATGACTCTTAGGTGTGTAATGTACCTGCAAAACGAGCAACCAAAGCTAGCATGCTAACACTAGCAAAAGGTAAGCATTCGTGAAGTAACAAAATATTTGACTCCGGGTTTCATATTTGTGAAATTAGCTCAAAAGCTAGCCCAATAGAAACAAGCAACAAATGTTATGACTCTTAGGTGTGTACTGTATCTGCAAAATGAGCAACAAAAGCTAGCATGCTAACACTAGCAAAAGGTAAGCATTCGTGAAGTAACAAATATTTGACTCTTCATTTCATATTTGTGAAATTAGCTCAAAAGCTAGCCCAATAGAAACAAGCAACAAATGCTATGACTCTTAGGTGTGTACTGTATCTGCGAAATGAGCAACCAAAGCTAGCATGCTAACACTAGCTAACGGTTAGCATGTGTGAAGTAACAAAGTATTTGACTCTGGGATTTATACCTGTGATATTAGCTCAAAAGCTAGCCCAATAGAAACAAGCAACAAATGCTATGACTCTTAGGTGTGTACTGTATCTGCAAAATGAGCAACCAAAGCTAGCATGCTAACACTAGCAAAAGGTAAGCATTCGTGAAGTAACAAATATTTGACTCTGGGTTTCATATTTGTGAAATTAGCTCAAAAGCTAGCCCAATAGAAACAAGCAACAAATGCTATGACTCTTAGGTGTGTACTGTATCTGCAAAATGAGCAACCAAAGCTAGCATGCTAACACTAGCAAAAGGTAAGCATTCGTGAAGTAACAAATATTTGACTCTGGGTTTCATATTTGTGAAATTAGCTCAAAAGCTAGCCCAATAGAAACAAGCAACAAATGCTATGACTCTTAGGTGTGTACTGTATCTGCAAAATGAGCAACCAAAGCTAGCATGCTAACACTAGCAAAAGGTAAGCATTCGTGAAGTAACAAATATTTGACTCTGGGTTTCATATTCGTGAAATTAGCTCAAAAGCTAGCCCAATAGAAACAAGCAACAAATGCTATGACTCTTAGGTGTGTACTGTATCTGCAAAATGAGCAACCAAAGCTAGCATGCTAACACTAGCAAAAGGTAAGCATTCGTGAAGTAACAAATATTTGACTCTGGGTTTCATATTTGTGAAATTAGCTCAAAAGCTAGCCCAATAGAAACAAGCAACAAATGCTATGACTCTTAGGTGTGTACTGTATCTGCGAAATGAGCAACCAAAGCTAGCATGCTAACACTAGCTAACGGTTAGCATGTGTGAAGTAACAAAGTATTTGACTCTGGGATTTATACCTGTGATATTAGCTCAAAAGCTAGCCCAATAGAAACAAGCAACAAATGCTATGACTCTTAGGTGTGTACTGTATCTGCAAAATGAGCAACCAAAGCTAGCATGCTAACACTAGCAAAAGGTAAGCATTCGTGAGGTAACAAATATTTGACTCTGGGTTTCATATTTGTGAAATTAGCTCAAAAGCTAGCCCAATAGAAACAATCAACAAATGCTATGACTCTTAGGTGTGTACTGTATCTGCAAAATGAGCAACCAAAGCTAGCATGCTAACACTAGCTAACGGTTAGCATGTGTGAAGTAACAAAGTATTTGACTCTGGGATTTATACCTGTGATATTAGCTCAAAAGCTAGCCCAATAGAAACAAGCAACAAATGCTATGACTCTTAGGTGTGTAATGTATCTGCAAAATGAACAACCAAAGCTAGCATGCTAACAATAGCGAAAGGTTAGCATGCGTGAAGTAACAACATATTTGACTCCGGGTTTTATATTTGTGAAATTAGCTTTGATCCAGAATATTAGAAACATCCTTGTTGCCATAACAACACCCACAGCGAGCAAATACTGTACTTGTGTGGGCGAACACATTTATACATTTCCTTTCTACCCAGTACACTCACGTGTACTTAGTGCCCGAGTGTTGAAGTACTCTACTAAATGTAGTACTACTGGTACTCAAGTACTCACTTCCTCTTGTCTCCTTTCGAACACTCCAGTTAGCCCCCCCTTCCTCTACGACGCCAAGAACGTGGACATGAATATTTCATGCACTCACAGGACTGAGTGCACTGGGACGCAGGGGAAGTGGACCAGGGAAACAGGAAGTCAGAAAAAGACAGGAAATGAGGAAATCAAGTAAACATTTTAGAGACAAAGCAAATAAGTTTGGATTTAAAAAAAACCCCACTAGTGTTAAAAAGTACACATGTTCACCATTAATAGTAAAAAGTACACATGTTCACCACTAGAAGTAAAAAGTACATATGTTCACCACTAGTAGTAAAAAGTACATATGGTGCCCACTAGTAGTAAAAAGTACCCATGTTCACCACTAGTAGTAAAAAGTACACATGTTCACCACTAGTAGTAAAAAGTACACATGTTCACCACTAGAAGTAAAAAGTACATATGTTCACCACTATTATTAAAAAGTACATATGTGTACCACTAGCAGTAAAAAGTACATATGGTCACCACTAGTAGTAACAAGTACACATGTTCACCACTGGTAATAAAAAGTACACATGTTCAACACTAGTAGTAAAAAGTACACATGTTCACCACTAGTAGTAAGAAGTACATATGTGTACCACTCGTAGTAAGAAGTACATATGTGTACCACTAGTAGTAAAAAGTACATATATGTACCACTAGTAGTAAGAAGTACATATGTGTACCACTAGTAGCAAAAAGTACATATGTGTACCACTAGTAGTAAGAAGTACATATGTGTACCACTAGTAGCAAAAAGTACATATGTGTACCACTAGTAGTAAGAAGTACATATGTGTACCACTAGTAGTAACAAGTACATATGTGTACCACTAGTAGTAAAAAGTACATATGTTCACCACTAGTAGTAAAAAGTACATATGGTCCCCACTAGTAGTAAAAAGTACATATGTGTACCACTAGTAGTAAAAAGTACATATGTTCACCACTAGTAGTAAAAACGACATACTGTATGTTCACCACTAGTAGTAAAAAGTACATATGGTCCCCACTAGTAGTAAAAAGTACACTTGTTCACCACTAGTAGTAAAAAGTACATATGGTCCCCACTAGTAGTAAAAAGTACACAGGTTCACCACTAGTAGTAAGAAGTACATATGTGTACCACTAGTAGTAAGAAGTACATATGTGTACCACTCGTAGTAAGAAGTACATATGTGTACCACTAGTAGTAAAAAGTACATATGTGTACCACTAGTAGTAAAAAGTACATATGTTTATCACTAGTAGTAAGAAGTACATATGTGTACCACTAGTAGTAAGAAGTACACATGTTCACCTCTAGTAGTAAAAAGTACATATGTGTACCACTAGTAGTAAGAAGTACATATGTGTACCACTAGTAGTAAAAAGTACATATGTGTACCACTATTAATAAAAAGTACATATGTGTACCACTAGTAGTAAAAAGTACATATGTGTACCACTAGTAGTAAAAAGTACATATGTGTACCACTAGTAGTAAAAAGTACATATGTGTACCACTAGTAGTAAAAAGTACACATGTTCACCACTAGTAGTAAGAAGTACATATGAGTACCACTCGTAGTAAGAAGTACATATGTGTACCACTATTAGTAAAAAGTACATATGTGTACCACTAGTAGTAAAAAGTACATATGTGTACCACTAGTAGTAAAAATTACATATGTGTACCACTAGTAGTAAGAAGTACATATGTGTACCACTAGTAGTAAGAAGTACATATGTGTACCACTAGTAGTAAAAAGTACATATGTGTACCACTATTAGTAAAAAGTACATATGTGTACCACTAGTAATAAGAAGTACATATGTGTACCACTAGTAGAAAGAAGTACATATGTGTACCACTAGTAGTAAAAAGTACATATGTGTACCACTAGTAGTAAAAAGTACATATGTGTACCACTATTAGTAAAAAGTACATATGTGTACCACTAGTAGTAAGAAGTTCATATGTGTACCACTAGTAGTAAGAAGTACATATGTGTACCACTATTAGTAAAAAGTACATATGTGTACCACTAGTAGTAAGAAGTACATATGTGTACCACTAGTAGCAAGAAGTACATATGTGTACCACTAGTAGTAAAAAGTACATATGTGTACCACTAGTAGTAAAAAGTACATATGTGTACCACTAGTAGTAAAAAGTACATATGTGTACCACTAGTAGTAAAAAGTACATATGTGTACCACTATTAGTAAAAAGTACATATGTGTACCACTAGTAGTAAAAAGTACATATGTGTACCACTAGTAGTAAAAATTACATATGTGTACCACTAGTAGTAAGAAGTACATATGTGTACCACTAGTAGTAAGAAGTACATATGTGTACCACTAGTAGTAAAAAGTACATATGTGTACCACTATTAGTAAAAAGTACATATGTGTACCACTAGTAATAAGAAGTACATATGTGTACCACTAGTAGTAAGAAGTACATATGTGTACCACTAGTAGTAAAAAGTACATATGTGTACCACTAGTAGTAAAAAGTACATATGTGTACCACTATTAGTAAAAAGTACATATGTGTACCACTAGTAGTAAGAAGTTCATATGTGTACCACTAGTAGTAAGAAGTACATATGTGTACCACTAGTAGTAAAAAGTACATATGTGTACCACTATTAGTAAAAAGTACATATGTGTACCACTAGTAGTAAAAAGTACATATGTGTACCACTATTAGTAAAAAGTACATATGTGTACCACTAGTAGTAAAAAGTACATATGTGTACCACTAGTAGTAAAAAGTACATATGTGTACCACTAGTAGTAAGAAGTACATATGTGTCCACTAGTAGTAAAAAGTACATATGTGTACCACTATTAGTAAAAAGTACATATGTGTACCACTAGTAGTAAAAAGTACATATGTGTACCACTATTAGTAAAAAGTACATATGTGTACCACTAGTAGTAAGAAGTACATATGTGTACCACTAGTAGTAAAAAGTACATATGTGTACCACTAGTAGTAAAAAGTACATATGTGTACCACTAGTAGTAAAAAGTACATATGTGTACCACTATTAGTAAAAAGTACATATGTGTACCACTAGTAGTAAAAAGTACATATGTGTACCACTAGTAGTAAAAAGTACATATGTGTACCACTAGTAGTAAAAAGTACACATGTTCACCACTAGTAGTAAGAAGTACATATGAGTACCACTCGTAGTAAGAAGTACATATGTGTACCACTAGTAGTAAGAAGTACATATGTGTACCACTAGTAGTAAGAAGTACATATGTGTATCACTAGTAGTAAAAAGTACATATGTGTACCACTATTAGTAAAAAGTACATATGTGTACAACTAGTAGTAAGACGTACTATGAGTAAACACAGCCTCCATGTTGTCTTAAAGCTGCGGCGCGTCACTTTGTCTGGCGCAGGCAAACATTGACTTAAGGCCGTGGTCACGCTGGTAAAAAGTCCTCATCACAGACTTAACTATTCATGATCCACACAGCAGATTGTTCTCAGTCGTCAGCAGGCCATGAAAACTTTATGAACTCCAGCGTGCTTCCACAGAAAAGACAAAGTCAACGGCGTAATTACCCTCCAGAATGTTCCGTCACCAAGGCAACCAGACTCTCTGTGTTGCATCCACAGTATCATTGCAGCACCACCAAGTTCATTTCATTCATAAATATTTTTTTAAAGAGTTCAAAGTCGAGCTCACTGTTGCAAGTTGTCCATATGAAAATCATGGAAAGGAGTACAACAGGAAGTACTGCAAGGTGTGTACATGCAGTACTCATTTATGCCACCAGTCCTATTTATAACCATTCTTATTCCATCAAAATAAATCATTGAAAAAATATATAGATATATGTATTGTAGGAGGTCTACAAAGTGGAGAGGAAGCAGGACCTGAACCCCCTCCAGGCGACATTTTCTTTGAACTGTTTTGTGACCAAAGGCAGCGGCTGTTTACGACCCCCGCCCCTTTAGAAACAGCTGTTGCCATGTAATCAGGGAAAGTCCGAATAAAAGAGGAGGCGTGCAATCTTTCGTCAGAGCGTGGTAGGACACTGTACTGTGCAAGGGTGCAGCTCCATGCGTTTCTCCTCATTGAGCCAAATGTAATTCTGTCTCTGTTTAATTCCTTGCTTCTTTAAGCAAGTCTTTAAAAATATGTTACTGATGGACAAATGAATAGAAATAGGCTAGATGAATAAATGAACATGCTGAATCAAACTATAAGCTACATTCTTGTATGACAACAGAATGGCTAGCAGAACAGCCCTTTGAGACACTTGTGATTTAGGGCTATATAAATAAACATTGATTGATTGATTGATTGAACAGAAGGCAGAGGAAACTAAAATTTTGATTTAGTATCTGCTAAAAAAAAAGTTAAATTCGGTTTGCAGCATAAATGAATGGGATTTAACACTGAGAAAATTAGCATGACGGCTAACGGAGAAATATTTTCCGTTCATTATGAGACTGTGGTTGTCATGATCCGCGGCCCGGGGTCATGTTTTGGTATTTTGGGTTAGTTTTGGACTCCCTCAGCTCCTGTTTTGTGCACCCTTGAGTTTGTTTTAGTTACCATTGTTGCTTATTATTTTCACCTGCCTCTGATTGGTGTTCGGGACGCTCACCCGTTCCCTGAGCACTAATCTGAGGCATTATTTAAGCCCGCCTTTGCTGGGTCGCAGCTTGATGCAAGGGTCTTTCCCCCGGGATGCAGACGGAACACTCCGGACAGGACGTGCAGGTAGGAACATGGTTTATTTAGTCGAAAGTCAAACAAGTACCAAAAACTGAAAACAAGCCAGAGGAAAAATGTGCTGATCGCACTCGAAGCTAAGGCTAACACTTAGCATAGGCAAAAAGACAAGGAATACTCACGTAACTGTAGCATAAGCAAACAAAGAAACTAGGCCGACTGACCTGGCAAAGGCAGGCTTAAATAATGCCTCTGATTAGTGCCCGGGGAACAGGTGAGCGTCCCGAACACCAATCAGAGGCAGGTGAAAATAATAAGCAACCATGGTAACTAAAACAAACTCAAGGGTGCACAAAACAGGAACTGAGGGAGTCCAAAACTAGCCGAAAATACCAAAACATGATCCGGGCCACAAAAAAAAAAAAAAAAAAAAAAAAAAATCATGACAGTGGTGGTACATAAACCTGGCTAGCTAGAGATATTGGCCCCGAAATCATTTAACAAGTACAGGAACAGCTAGCTAGCTTGAGTGGAAGTCTGCTGGAAGTAGCCTACAGTCATACGGTAACAAGCAATTACACCTCTATTCCACTTATATACCATAGATCAAATATATTTACCCCAGTAATATCATCAAAACTTACCTGACCTTGGGCTCTAATACTAGTGTGGCCTGTAGTGTGTAGCATGCTGGGAATTATCTGGGCATGTGATGGAAGAATGCACTGCACATGTGATTGAGGAATGCACAGTGCAGGGTTGAAATTCTACTGAATTTGCATGAAATCAGGTTTTTTTTAGCTAATAATCACGCTGCAAGATCTAGCATGTTGCATTCAATGTTTATTCCCATTCATTCCCGTTAATTCCCATGGGGAGTTTCCAACTTAGAATATTCCCGGGATTTTGCAACCCCAATCAGAACCTCCCTCACGTGTTGTAAAAATTCCTCAACTTTGTGCCATACAAGAAAAAAGTCCACGTTTTAACGTCATGTGATCCGAGAGGACCGAGGCTTGTTAGCGCGATGCCAAGTCCACTTGTCCAACTGTCTGCTCCCCCCGAGACCTGCGCGTCGGGGAAGATGGCCGCACGCCAAAGTCTTCCCATGAAAACGTGCACGTGCACTGCAGCCCAGACCGCTAAGGCTGCTAGCTTGTTGGCGTCACACCGTCAACTACTTTTTCTTCTGCGCCAACAACAACACTTCATCTCGGGCTGCCAAAGTGAAATCAGCAATTTATGCCATTCATCACTTTGCACAGGCAACCGAAAAGGGCAGAAATCATGTAGAAACACAGATTAATCATCATTTGAAATCAAATTCATCATTGTGTGTATAATCCGATGAATCATCGTGTATAAACAAAGATTAATCATCATGTCTAAAGTAACATTAATCACCATGTATAAAAAAGGTTAATCATGTTTAAAGTCAGATGCATCATCATGTATAAACAAAGATTAATCATGTTTAAAATCTGATTAATCATTGTGTATATAATCCGATGAATCATCGTGTATAAACAAAGATTAATCAGCATGTCTAAAATAACATTAATCATCATGTTTAAAATCAAATTAATCATCATGTATAAACAAAGATTAATCATGTTTAAAATCAGATTAATCATCATTGGTCAAATAAGATTCATCATCATGTATAAACAAAGATTAATCATGTTTAAAATCAGATTAATCATCATGTATAAACACAGATTAATCATCATTGATCAAATCAGATTAATGATCATGTACAAACAAAGATTAATCATCATGTTTAAAATCAGATTAATCATCATTGATCAAATCAGATTCTTCATCATGAATAAACATAGATTAATCATCAAGTATAAAATCAGATTATTCATCATGTTTAAAATCAGATTAATCATTATTGATAAAATCAGATTAATTGTCATTTATGAACAAAAATTAATTATCATGTTTAAAATCAGATTAATAATAATGGATAAAATCAGATTAATCATCGTGTTTAAAATCAGATTAATCATCATTGATCAAATCAGATTCATCATCATGTATAAACAAAGATTAATCATGTTTAAAATCAGATTAATCATCATGTATAAACACAGATTAATCATCATTGATCAAATCAGATTAATAATCATGTACAAACAAAGATTAATCATCATGTTTAAAATCAGATTAATCATCATTGATCAAATCAGATTCTTCATCATGAATAAACATAGATTAATCATCATGTATAAAATCAGATTAGTCATCATGTTTAAAATCAGATTAATCATGATTGATAAAATCAGATTAATTGTCATTTATGAACAAGGATTAATCATCATGTTTAAAATCAGATTAATAATAATGGATAAAATCAGATTAATCATCGTGTTTAAAATCAGATTAATCATCATTGATCAAATCAGATTCATCATCATGTATAAACAAAGATTAATCATGTTTAAAATCAGATTAATCATCATGTATAAACACAGATTAATCATCATTGATCAAATCAGATTAATAATCATGTACAAACAAAGATTAATCATCATGTTTAAAATCAGATTAATCATCATTGATCAAATCAGATTCTTCATCATGAATAAACATAGATTAATCATCATGTATAAAATCAGATTAGTCATCATGTTTAAAATCAGATTAATCATGATTGATAAAATCAGATTAATTGTCATTTATGAACAAAGATTAATCATCATGTTTAAAATCAGATTAACAATAATGGATAAAATCAGATTAATCATCATGTTTAAAATCAGATTAATCATCATTGATCAAATCAGATTAATCATCATGTATAAACAAAGATTAATCATGTTTAAAATCAGATTAATCATCATGTATAAACACAGATTAATCATCATTGATCAAATCAGATTAATAATCATGTACAAACAAAGATTAATCAGCATGTTTAAAATCAGATTAATCATCACTGATCAAATCGGACTACCCATCATGTATAAAAAAAAATTAATCATCATGTTTAAAATCAGATTCATCATCGTCTATAAAATCAGATGAATCATCATGTATAAACACAGATTAATCATCATGTTTAAAATCAGATTAATCATCATTGATCAAATCAGATTCATCATCATGAATAAACATAGATTAAATTTCATGTATAAAATTAGATTAATCATGATGGATACAATCAGATTAATCATGTTTAAACACAGATGAATCATTATTGATCAAATCAGATTAATCATCATACATAAAATCAGATTAATCATCACGTTTAAACATATATTAATCATCTTTGATCAAATCAGATTAACATTCATGTATGAAAAAAGATTAGTCATGATTGATAAAATAAGATTAATCATCATGTTTAAAATCAGATTAATCATTAATGATCAAATCAGATATTCATGTGTAAAAAGATTAATCATCATGTATAAACACAGATTAATCATCATTCATGATTGATAAAATCAAAATAATCATCATGTTTAAAATCAGATTATAGTGTGTGTAACGTAAGTGTGTGTGTGTGTGTGACATGAGAGTTTGTGTGACATGAGAGTGTGTGTGACATGAGAGTGTGTGTGATATGAGAGTGTGTGTAGTGACATAAGTGTGTGTGTGTGACATGAGAGTGTGTGTGACATGAGAGTGTGTGTGACATGAGACTGTGTGTGATATGAGAGTGTGTGTAGTGACATAAGTGTGTGTGTGTGACATGAGAGTGTGTGTGACATGAGAGTGTGTGTGACATGAGACTGTGTGTGACATGAGAGTGTGTGTGACATGAGACTGTGTGTGATATGAGAGTGTGTTTAGTGACATAAGTGTGTGTGTGTGACATGAGAGTTTGTGTGACATGAGAGTGTGTGTGACATGAGACTGTGTGTGATATGAGAGTGTGTTTAGTGACATAAGTGTGTGTGTGTGTGACATGAGAGTTTGTGTGACATGAGAGTGTGTGTGACATGAGAGTGTGTGTGATATGAGAGTGTGTGTAGTGACATAAGTGTGTGTGTGGGACATGAGAGTTTGTGTGACATGAGAGTGTGTGTGACATGAGACTGTGTGTGATATGAGAGTGTGTTTAGTGACATACGTGTGTGTGTGTGTGACATGAGAGTTTGTGTGACATGAGAGTGTGTGTGACATGAGAGTGTGTGTGATATGAGTGTGTGTGTAGTGACATAAGTGTGTGTGTGTGACATGAGAGTGTGTGATGCTGTCATGTATAAAAATGCTGATGTCATATGTACAAATGATGATGTCATGCATACAAAAATGCTGATGTCATGTATAAAAAGTGATGATGTCATGTATAAAAAGTGATGATGTCATGTATACAATGCTGATGTCATGTGTAAAATGCTGATGTCATGTATAAAAATGCTGATGACATGTTAAAAAAATGCTGACGTCATGTATACAAAATGATGTCATGTATAAAAATGCTGATGTCATGTGTAAAAATGCTGATGTCGCTTATAAAAAGTGCTGATGTCACGGACACAAATGCTGACGTCATGTATAAAATTGCTCATGTCATGTATAATAAGTGCTGATGTCATGTATTCAAATGCTGATGTCATGTAAAAAAAAATGTGATTTCGCCATGTATAAAAGTGATGACGCCACGTGTAAAAATGATGACGTCATATATAAAAAGGGATGAAGTCATGTGTACAAATGATGACGTCATGTATAAAAGTGCTGATGTTGCTACAGTCTAGTGTTAACAACTACACAAAAAGTGGGTCAGAGGATAACACAACTTAGTTGTTATTTGAAATATTTACAGACTGCTGCTCAGACGTGTGCGCTGACACAGAAGCTGGCGTGGCAGCGTGGGCACCATTAGTTGGCACGGCGCTGTCACTCCAAGCCTGGATGGCCAACATCCATCTTTGTGCACTCTGCAGCGCCGCCATCATCATCATCCTCCATCTTCATGCTGCTTCACATTCACGCTGCAGGCTCCCACACACACCACACACACCACACACTCACACGGCGACATCATCTCACAAGATGGATGACAGCGTGTGTGTGGGGGGGAGGAGCAAGACC
>NC_084739.1:76928892-76931392 GCF_033978785.1 Entelurus aequoreus
ATTCATGCAATCATTCGTTCATACTTGTATTCTTCCATTCATCTTTTATCCATCCATTCAATAATCCATGCCACCATCCTCCATCCATTAACCCATGCAATCATTCATTCAGTCTATTATTCATCCATCCATCCATGCAATAACTTGTTCATTCATCCTACATCCATCCATTCATGCAATCATTAATTCATACTTGTATTCTTCAATTCACCTTTGATCCATCCATGCAATAATTCATGCCACCATCCTCCGTCCATTAACCCATCCAACATTCATTCAGTCTATTATTCATCCATTCATCCATCCAACCATGCAATAATTTGTTCATTCATCCAACATCCACCCATTCGTGCAATCATTCGTTCATACTTGTATTCTTCCATTCATCTTTTATCCACCCATGCAATAATTCATGCAACCATGCTCCATCCATTAACCCATGCAATCATTCATTCAGTCTATTATTCATCCATTCATCCTACATCCATCCATCCATGCAATGATTTGTTCATTCATCCTACATCCATCCATTCATGCAATCATTAATTCATACTTGTATTCTTCAATTCACCTTTGATCCATCCATGCAATAATTCATGCCACCATCCTCCGTCCATTAACCCATCCAACATTCATTCAGTCTATTATTCATCCATTCATCCATCCAACCATGCAATAATTTGTTCATTCATCCAACATCCACCCATTCATGCAATCATTCGTTCATACTTGTATTCTTCCATTCATCTTTTATCCACCCATGCAATAATTCATGCAACCATCCTCCATCCATTAACCCATGCAATCATTCATTCAGTCTATTATTCATCCATTCATCCTACATCCATCCATCCATGCAATGATTTGGTCATTCATCCTACATCCACCCATTCATGCAATCATTCGTTCATACTTGTATTCTTCCATTCATCTTTTATCCACCCATGCAATAATTCATGCAACCATCCTCCATCCATTAACCCATGCAATCATTCATTCAGTCTATTATTCATCCATTCATCCTACATCCATCCATCCATGCAATGATTTGTTCATTCATCCTACATCCATCCATTCATGCAATCATTAATTCATACTTGTATTCTTCAATTCACCTTTGATCCATCCATGCAATAATTCATGCCGCCATCCTCCGTCCATTAACCCATCCAACATTCATTCAGTCTATTATTCATCCATTCATCCATCCAACCATGCAATAATTTGTTCATTCATCCAACATCCACCCATTCATGCAATCATTCGTTCATACTTGTATTCTTCCATTCATCTTTTATCCACCCATGCAATAATTCATGCAACCATCCTCCATCCATTAACCCATGCAATCATTCATTCAGTCTATTATTCATCCATTCATCCTACATCCATCCATCCATGCAATGATTCGTTCATTCATCCTACATCCATCCATTCATGCAATCATTAATTCATACTTGTATTCTTCAATTCACCTTTGATCCATCCATGCAATAATTCATGCCACCATCCTCCATCCATTAACCCATCCAACATTCATTCAGTCTATTATTCATCCATTCATCCATCCAACCATGCAATAATTTGTTCATTCATCCAACATCCACCCATTCATGCAATCATTCGTTCATACTTGTATTCTTCCATTCATCTTTTATCCACCCATGCAATAATTCATGCAACCATCCTCCATCCATTAACCCATGCAATCATTCATTCAGTCTAGTATTCATCCATTCATCCTACATCCATCCATCCATGCAATGATTTGTTCATTCATCCTACATCCATCCATTCATGCAATCATTCGTTCATACTTGTATTCTTCATTCTTCCATTCATCTTTTATCCATCCATGCAATAATTCATGCAACCATCCTCCATCCATTAACCCATGCAATCATTCATTCAGTCTAGTATTCATCCATCCATCCTTCATCCATCCATCCATCCATCCATGTAATCATTCATTCAGTCTATTATTCATCATCCATCCATCCCTCCATGCAACCGTTCATTCATCCCCTCATTCAATCTGCCGTTGACAAGTGTGCATGTGTTGCAGTTAGTTCCTGTTTGTATTTCTATTTTTCAAAGTTAAAGTCAGACGTTGACCTTCTCCCTCCTCGTCTTACGTCACGGCGCCTCGAGCTGCGTGTTGATTTTGGATAATTATTCATTCTGCTTGGTCGGGTCTGAGCGGCGTCCTCGTATGTGCGGCCCCGAGACATGTAGAGAAATGGGAGGAGCCATGTTGGCGCCTTCCAAGCCCGCAACAAATGATGTTTTCATCGTGTTTCCAAAATAAAAGCAAGACCGTCTTGACATGCATGAACATCTATTTTGTGGTTAATAATGAGTAAGAAACACGCTGCATGCAAACATTGTGAGTCAGACTTGAATATAAACGTTGGTTGACTCAGAAAGTCAGCAGGGACAACGTCACAAACCTCAGATGGTGTTGATCACCAAGAATGAGTAATAAAACAAAACATGGACT
>NC_084739.1:76936392-76960287 GCF_033978785.1 Entelurus aequoreus
ACCCAAGAAGTAGCTCTTGCTTTCAAAAAGGTTGGTGACCCCTGGTCTAGGTGATTCCCCCTCCTTTAGCACGGATGCATCTTCTAGGTGATTCCCCCGCAGTTGTAATAAGCACAAGTCCTTAACTTTACTTACATTTACTGACAAGCGGGGAACACAAAGAAGAAGTTTGCATGCAGAAGAGCAAAAAAAGGAGTCTTGTCTTTGGCAAATGTCACGGTTGTAACAGCCATGATTTCAAAATAAAAGCCCGCATTAAAGAGGCGTTTTTGGCCGGGAAGAAAGGAGCCGCCTCCCACAAAGGAGCTGGCAACCGTCTTGAGAGCTAAAGATAGCGCCGCCAGCTCGCCTCCTCCTTTTATGTTTATATAAACAGGAAGCATTTTGTAAACGTGTCAAACTGACCTGAGCGCAGCTCACTTGTCAGACGTTAGCTTAGCATAGCGATATTATTATTGTTATTATTGTTCATATTTTAGGTCTAAACTACAACATGTTGGCAGCTGTGTAACACACAACATGCAACACATTAAAAGCCTGACACAAACAGCAGACACAATGAAGATAATCAACATTAAATGTACACAAATACTACATTTTTTTCTATTATTTTCTTGCTTTTATTTTGACATATTGTTCCTTCTTCGTGGTGGTCAAACATCTATTATTTTCCTGCTTTTATTTTGACATCTCGTTCCTTCTTCATGATGGTTCAACATCTATTATCTTCCGGCTTTTATTTTGACATCTTGTTCCTTTATCGTGGTGGTCAAAAAACATCTACTACTTTCCTGCTTTTATTTTGACATCTTGTTCCTTCTTAATGGTGGTCAAACATCTACTACTTTCCTGCTTTTATTTTGACAACTTGTTCCTTTGTCATGGTGGTCAAACATCTATTATTTTCTTGCTTTTATTTTGACATATTGTTCCTTCTTCATGGTGGTCAAACATCTACTACTTTCCTGCTTTTATTTTGAAATCTTGTTCCTTCATCATGGTGGTCAAACATCTCTTATTTTCTTGCTTTTATTTTGACATCTTGTTCCTTCTTCGTGGTGGTCAAACATCTACTACTTTCCTGCTTTTATTTTGACATCTTGTTCCTTCTTCATGGTGGTCAAACATCTCTTATTTTCCTGCGTTTATTTTGACATCTTGTTCCTTCTTTATGGTGGTCAGGTTTATATTATTTCCTGCTTTTATTTTGACATCTTGTTCCTTCTTCATGGTGGTCAAACATCTACTACTTTCCTGCTTTTATTTTGACAACTTGTTCCTGCGTCATGGTGGTCAAACATCTAATAATTTCCTGCTTTTATTTTGACATCTCGTTCCTTCTTCATTGTGGTCAAACATCTACTACTTTCCTGCTTTTATTTTGACATCTTGTTCTTTCTTTATGGTAATCAAACATCTATTATTTTCTTGCTTTTATTTTGACATCTTTTTCCTTCTTCATGGTGGTCAAACATCTATTATTTTCCTGCTTTTATTTTGACATGTCGTTCCTTCTTCATGGTGGTCAAACATCTATTCTTTGCCTGCTTTTAATTTGAGATCTTGTTCCTTCTTCATGGTGGTTCAACATCTACTACTTTCCTGCTTTTATTTTGACATCTTGTTCCTTCTTTGTGGTGGTCAAACATCTATTATTTTCCTGCTTTTATTTTGACATGTCGTTCCTTCTTCATGGTAGTCAACATCTACTACTTTCCTGCTTTTATTTTGACTTCTTGTTCCTTCTTCATGGTGGTCAAACATCTATAATTTTCCTGCTTTTATTTTGACATGTCGCTCCTTCTTCATGGTGGTCAAAAATCTATTATTTTCCTGCTTTTATTTTGACATCTCGTTCCTTCTTCATGATGGTCAAACATCTATTATTTTCCTGCTTTTATTTTGACATGTCGTTCCTTCTTCATGGTGGTCAAACATCTACTATTTTCCTGCTTTTATTTTGACATCTTGTTCCGTCTTCGTGGTGGTCAAACATCTACTACTTACCTGCTTTTATTTTGACACCTTGTTCCTTCTTCACGGTGGTCAAACATCTACTACTTTCCTGCTTTTATTTTGACATCTTGTTCCTTCTTCATGGTGGTCAAACATCTATTATTTTCCTGCTTTTATTTTGCAATCTTGTTCCTTCTTCATGGTTTTCAAACATCTATAATTTTCCTGCTTTTATTTTGACATCTTTTTCCTTCTTCATGGTGGTCAAACATTTATTATTTTCTTGCTTTTATTTTGACATCTTGTTCCTTCTTCATGGTGGTCAAACATCTATTATTTTCTTGCTTTTATTTTGACATGTTGTTCCTTCTTCATGGTGGTCAAACATCTATTATTTTCCTGCTTTTATTTTGAAATCTTGTTCCTTCTTCATGGTTTTCAAACATCTATAATTTTCCTGCTTTTATTTTGACATCTTTTTCCTTCTTCATGGTGGTCAAACATTTATTATTTTCTTGCTTTTATTTTGACATCTTGTTCCTTCTTCATGGTGGTCAAACATCTATTATTTTCTTGCTTTTATTTTGACATGTTGTTCCTTCTTCATGGTGGTCAAACATCTATTATTTTCCTGCTTTTATTTTGAAATCTTGTTCCTTCTTCATGGTTTTCAAACATCTATAATTTTCCTGCTTTTATTTTGACATCTTTTTCCTTCTTCATGGTGGTCAAACATTTATTATTTTCTTGCTTTTATTTTGACATCTTGTTCCTTCTTCATGGTGGTCAAACATCTATTATTTTCTTGCTTTTATTTTGACATGTTGTTCCTTCTTCATGGTGGTCAAACATCTTTTATTTTCCTGCTTTTATTTTGAAATATTGTTCCTTCTTCATGGTTTTCAAACATCTATAATTTTCCTGCTTTTATTTTGACATCTTTTTCCTTCTTGATGGTGGTCAAACATTTATTATTTTCTTGCTTTTATTTTGACATGTTGTTCCTTCTTCATGGTGGTCAAACATCTATTATTTTCCTGCTTTTATTTTGAAATCTCGTTCCTTCTTCATGGTTTTCAAACATCTATTATTTTCCTGCTTTTATTTTGACATCTTTTTCCTTCTTCATGGTGGTCAAACATTTATTATTTTCTTGCTTTTATTTTGGCATCTTGTTCCTTCTTCATGGTGGTCAAACATCTATTATTTTCTTGCTTTTATTTTGACATGTTGTTCCTTCTTCATGGTGGTCAAACATCTATTATTTTCCTGCTTTTATTTTGAAATCTTGTTCCTTCTTCATGGTTTTCAAACATCTATAATTTTCCTGCTTTTATTTTGACATCTTTTTCCTTCTTCATGGTGGTCAAACATTTATTATTTTCTTGCTTTTATTTTGACATGTCGTTCCTTCTTCATGGTGGTCAAACATCTATTACTTTTCTGCTTTTATTTTGACATCTTGTTCCTTCTTCATGGTGGTCAAACATCTATTATTGTCCTGCTTTTATTTTGACATCTTGTTCCTTCTTCATGGTGGTCAAACATCTATTATTTTCCTGCTTTTATTTTGACATCTTTTTCCTTCTTCATGGTGGTCAAACATTTATTATTTTCTTGCTTTTATTTTGACATCTTGTTCCTTCTTCATGGTGGTCAAACATCTATTATTTTCCTGCTTTTATTTTGACATCTTGTTCCTTCTTCATGGTGGTCAAACATCTATTATTTTCTTGCTTTTATTTTGACATGTTGTTCCTTCTTCATGGTGGTCAAACATCTATTATTTTCCTGCTTTTATTTTGAAATCTTGTTCCTTCTTCATGGTTTTCAAACATCTATTACTTTCCTGCTTTTATTTTGACATCTTGTTCCTTCTTCATGGTGGTCAAACATCTATTATTTGCCTGCTTTTATTTTGACATCTTGTTCCTTCTTCATGGTGGTCAAACATCTATTATTTTCCTGCTTTTATTTTGACATCTCGTTCCTTCTTCATGGTGGTCAAACATCTATTATTTGCCTGCTTTTATTTTGACATCTCGTTCCTTCTTCATGGTGGTCAAACATCTATTATTGTCCTGCTTTTATTTTGACATCTCGTTCCTTCTTCATGGTGGTCAAACATCTATTATTTGCCTGCTTTTATTTTGACATATTGTTCCTTCTTCATGGTGGTCAAACATCTATTATTGTCCTGCTTTTATTTTGACATCTTGTTCCTTCTTCATGGTGGTCAAACATCTATTATTGTCCTGCTTTTATTTAGACATCTTGTTCCTTCTTCATGGTGGTCAAACATCTACTATTTTCTTGCTTTTATTTTGACATCTTGTTCATTCTTCATGGTGGTCAAACATCTTTTCGTGTCTTTCTGGCCATCTCCGGGTCTAAATTGGATGTCAAAGTTGACCAACTTGTCAGATTATGTCCACAGCCTTCTACTATCCAGGTGAGAGGGTGTGGTTTATAATCTACAATGAACTGTCACCAACTCAGAGGTGATGCAGCAGCTCAATATGTCAACATAGCAGCGTGAGCTGGTTAGCTCTCTGTGATCACGCCGCCGCTAAAAGTAGTTCCCCTTTCAAACAAATTATTCTGCTTCCAGTTGTAAACAAAAGCCGCTAATAATTAAGAACAGCGACACACACACACACACACACACGCTCACACTCGCACACACACACACACACACACACACACGCTCACACACACACACGCTCACACTCGCACACACACACACACACACACACACACACACACACACACACACACACACACACACACACACACACACACACACACACACACACACACACACACACACACACACACACACACACACACACACACACACACCCTAAGGGGAGTAGTTACTAAGCAGCTCACAGAGAATTAATCCAAGTGTAAAGACTTTGAACTTTGTAGTTTGTAATAAACCTGCTTTAAAGTCAAAGTTCGTTCATGTTGCAGCAACACAAACACATTCATGTACTCACAATTGGAACTACTATTCTTGTACAACGTACAACATATATATATATATATATATATATATATATATATATATATATATATATATATATATATATATATATATATATATATATATATATATATATATATATATATATATATAAAATAGATGTTTGACCACCATGAAGAAGGAACAAGATGTCAAAATAAAAGCAGGTAAATAATAGATGTTTGACCACCATGAAGAAGGAACAATATGCCAAAATAAAAGCAAGAAAATAGTAGATGTTTGACCACCATGAAGAAGGAACAATATGCCAAAATAAAAGCAAGAAAATAGTAGATGTTTGACCACCATGAAGAAGGAACAATATGCCAAAATAAAAGCAAGAAAATAGTAGATGTTTGACCACCATGAAGAAGGAACAAGATGTCAAATTAAAAGCAGGAAAATAATAGATGTTTGACCACCATGAAGAAGGAACAAGATGTCAAAATAAAAGCAGGTAAATAATAGATGTTTGACCACCATGAAGAAGGAACAATATGCCAAAATAAAAGCAAGAAAATAGTAGATGTTTGACCACCATGAAGAAGGAACAATATGCCAAAATAAAAGCAAGAAAATAGTAGATGTTTGACCACCATGAAGAAGGAACAAGATGTCAAATTAAAAGCAGGAAAATAATAGATGTTTGACCACCATGAAGAAGGAACAAGATGCCAAAATAAAAGCAAGAAAATAGTAGATGTTTGACCACCATGAAGAAGGAACAAGATGTCAAATTAAAAGCAGGAAAATAATAGATGTTTGACCACCATGAAGAAGGAACAATATGTCAAAATAAAAGCAGGAAAATAATAGATGTTTGACCACCATGAAGAAGGAACAATATGCCAAAATAAAAGCAAGAAAATAGTAGATGTTTGACCACCATGAAGAAGGAACAATATGCCAAAATAAAAGCAAGAAAATAGTAGATGTTTGACCACCATGAAGAAGGAACAAGATGTCAAATTAAAAGCAGGAAAATAATAGATGTTTGACCACCATGAAGAAGGAACAAGATGCCAAAATAAAAGCAAGAAAATAGTAGATGTTTGACCACCATGAAGAAGGAACAAGATGTCAAATTAAAAGCAGGAAAATAATAGATGTTTGACCACCATGAAGAAGGAACAATATGTCAAAATAAAAGCAGGAAAATAATAGAGGTTTGACCACCATGAAGAAGGAACAATATGTCAAAAATAAAAGCAGGAAAGTAATAGATGTTTGACCACCATGAAGAAGGAACAATATGCCAAAATAAAAGCAAGACAATAGTAGATGTTTGACCACCATGAAGAAGGAACAAGATGTCAAATTAAAAGCAGGAAAATAATAGATGTTTGACCACCATGAAGAAGGAAAAAGATGTCAAAATAAGAGTAGGAAAATAAGAGATGTTTGACCACCATGACAAAGGAACATGTTGTCAAAATAAGAGCAGGTAAATAATAGAGGTTTGACCCCCATGAAGAAGGAACAATATGTCAAAAATAAAAGCAGGAAAGTAATAGATGTTTGACCACCATGAAGAAGGAACAAGTTGTCAAAATAAAGTAAAAGTTAAAGTACCAATGATTGTCAAACACACAGTAGGTGTGGTGAAATTTGTCCTCTGCATTTGACCCATCCCCTTGTTCACCCCCTGAGAGGTGAGGGGAGCAGTGGGCAGCAGCGGTGCCGCGCCCGGGACAATAAATAATAAATAATAATATTTATTATAAATAAATATAAATAAATAATAAATAATACATGTTTGACCACCATGAAGAAGGAACAAGATGTCAAACTAAAAGCAGGACAATAATAGATGTTTGACCACCATGAAGAAGGAACAATATGTCAAAATAAAAGCAGGACTATAATAGATGCTTGACCACCATGATGAAGTAACAAGATGTCAAAATAAAAGCAGGAAAATAATAGATGGTTGACCACCATGAAGAAGGAACTAGATGCCAAAATAAAAGCAGGAAATAATAGATGTTGGACCACCATGAAGAAGAAACAATATGTCAAAATAAAAGCAGGAAAGTAATAGATGTTGGACCACCGTGAAGAAGGAACAAGATGTCAAAATAAAAGCAGGAAAATAATAGATGCTTGACCACCGTGAAGAAGGAACGAGATGTCAAAATAAAAACAGGAAAATAATAGACGTTTGACCACCGTGAAGAAGGAAGAAGATGTCAAAATAAAAGCAGGACTATAATAGATGCTTGACCACTATGAAGAAGGAACAAGATGTCAAAATAAAAGCAGGAAAATAATAGATGGTTGACCACCATGAAGAAGGAACTAGATGCCAAAATAAAAGCAGGACTATAATAGATACTTGACCACCATGAAGAAGGAACACAATGTCAAATGATGTTTGGTATTTATTACATTTATTGATGATATTTATGGATGATACTCGCATGAAATGAAGGCCTTCTCATTTAGATGAGCATGATTGTGACTGGCTCCAAGGCGGGTACTAAGTACTAGATCCAGATCACGTCCACCTCTAGCTTCTCCTTGGGAAAGGTACACTCGGGCCAAGACAGACCAATGTCACCGAGCAGGGACTAAGTCTGTGGTCAAAAGACTGCACAAACTTTGCCACAGTGCTCCTGATTTTCGGTAGGTGAATGTTCACTTTTAGTCAGCATGTTTTCCTCCCACCACATTTTCACAAGTTGGAACCTATCCAGCTACACTCAGGTAGACCCTGGACAAGGAAGGCGGGGTAGACCCAGGACAAGGAAGGCGAGGTAGACCCAGGACAAGGAAGGCGGGCTAGACCCAGGACAAGGAAGGCGGGGTAGACCCTGGACAAGGAAGGCGGGGTAGACCCTGGACAAGAGACCACCTCATTTGATACAATTTGTTGTCTAAAAATCCCTTGCAGCGTCTACAACACAAAAGGTCAAAGGTCGCCTTGCACTCTGCGTGTGCACTTGTTCTTTTGTTCTTCTACATATGAAATATGAAAGATGATTTCTACTCCCACACTTTGACTCTCACATCATCACAAATGTCTTCTCTCAATTTAAAATTCATGTTTTGTTGCAGGAAAAGACCAAGAAGAGAACATGTCAGCATTCATGATGAGTGAGGCTGATAAATAAAACAACACATGCACTACAATGTATACTGTACACTATTTACTGTACACTGTTTACAGTACAATATATACTGTACACTATTTACAGTACACTGTTTACTGTACACTATGTACAGTACAATGTATACTGTACACTATTTACAGTACAATGTATACTGTACACTATTTACAGTACACTGTTTACTGTACACTTTGTACAGTACAATGTATACTGTACACTATTTACAGTACACTGTTTACTGTTCACTATTTACAGTACACTGTTTACTGTACACTGTTTACTGTACACTATTTACAGTACAATGTATACTGTACACTATTTACTATACACTATTTACAGTACATTATTTTTTACAGTACACTATTTACAGTACGCTAGTTACTATACACTATTTACAGTACACTGTTTACTGTACACTATTTACAGTACAATGTATACTGTATACTATTTACAGTACACTATTTACAGTACACTATTTACTGTACAATGTATACTGTACATTGTTTACTGTACACTATTTACAGTACACAGTATACAGTACAGTATTTACATTACAGACATTCCATTTGATGACTTCCTGTCTTTGTGTCATGTGACAGGAAGCACGCTCTTCTTCCTATACACGTGCACGCTCTCCTTCCTACACACGTGCACGCTCTCCTTCCTACACACGTGCACGTTCTCCTTACTACACACGTGCACGCTCTCCTTCCTACACACGTGCACGCTCTTCTTCCTACACATGTGCACGCTCTCCTTCCTACACACGTGCACGCTCACCTTCCGACACACGTGCACGCTCTTCATCCTACACACGTGCACGCTCACCTTCCGACACACGTGCACGCTCACCTGGGCTGTCCAGTTTCCTGTTGGCAGGTGATGACAAGTGCGTGTCTTTAAATAGCAGCATGGAGGCTGACATCAAAGGTTGTTTTTAATGAAGAGTAAATGTGGTGTCCATATGCTCTAATCACTAACTCACTAGTGTGGTGTCCATATACTCTAATCACTATCTCACTAGTGTGGTCTCCATATGCTCTAATCACTATCTCACTAGTGTGGTCCCCATATGCTCTAATCACTATCTCACTAATGTGGTGTCCATATGCTCTAATCACTAACTCACTAGTGTGGTGTCCATATACTCTAATCACTATCTCACTAGTGTGGTGTCCATATGCTCTAATCACTAACTCACTAGTGTGGTGTCCATATACTCTAATCACTATCTCACTAATGTGGTGTCCATATGCTCTAATCACTAACTCACTAGTGTGGTGTCCATATACTCTAATCACTATCTCACTAGTGTGGTCTCCATATGCTCTAATCACTATCTCACTAGTGTGGTCTCCATATGCTCTAATCACTAACTCAATAATGTGGTGTCCATATGCTCTAATCACTAACTCACTAGTGTGGTGTCCATATGCTCTAATCCCTAACTCACTAGTGTGGTCTCCATATGCTCTTATCACTAACTCACTAGTGTGGTGTCCATATGCTCTAATCACTAACTCACTAATGTGGTGGCCATCTGCTCTAATAACTAACTCACTAGTGTGGTGTCCATATGCTCTAATCACTAACTCACTAGTGTGGTCTCCATATGCTCTTATCACTAACTCACTAGTGTGGTGTCCATATGCTCTAATCACTAACTCACTAATGTGGTGGCCATCTGCTCTAATAACTAACTCACTAGTGTGGTGTCCATATGCTCTAATCACTAACTCACTAATGTGGTGTCCATCTAATATAATCACTAACTCACTAATGTGGTGTCCATATGCTCTAATCACTAACTCACTAGTGTGGTCTCCATATGCTCTTATCACTAACTCACTAGTGTGGTGTCCATATGCTCTAATCGCTATCTCACTAGTGTGGTGTCCATATGCTCTTATCACTAACTCACTAGTGTGGTGTCCATATGCTCTAATCACTAACTCACTAATGTGGTGGCCATCTGCTCTAATAACTAACTCACTAGTGTGGTGTCCATATGCTCTAATCACTAACTCACTAGTGTGGTCTCCATATGCTCTTATCACTAACTCACTAGTGTGGTGTCCATATGCTCTAATCACTAACTCACTAATGTGGTGGCCATCTGCTCTAATAACTAACTCACTAGTGTGGTGTCCATATGCTCTAATCACTAACTCACTAATGTGGTGTTCATCTGCTATAATCACTAACTCACTAATGTGGTGTCCATATGCTCTAATCACTAACTCACTAGTGTGGTCTCCATATGCTCTTATCACTAACTCACTAGTGTGGTGTCCATATGCTCTAATCACTATCTCACTAATGTGGTGTCCATATGCTCTAATCACTAACTCACTAATGTGGTGTCCATCTGCTCTAATAACTAACTCACTAGTGTGGTGTCCATATGCTCTAATCACTAACTCACCAATGTGGTGTCCATATGCTCTAATCACTAACTCACTAGTGTGGTCTCCATATGCTCTTATCACTAACTCACTAGTGTGATGTCCATATGCTCTAATCACTAACTCAATAATGTGGTGTCCATATGCTCTAATCACTAACTCACTAGTGTGGTCTCCATATGCTCTAGTCACTAACTCAATAATGTGGTGCCCATATGCTCTAGTCACTAACTCAATAATGTGGTGTCCATGTGCTCTAATCACTATCTCACTAATGTTGTGTCCAAATGCTCTAATCACTAACTCACTAATGTGGTGTCCATCTGCTTTAATCACTAACTCACTAATGTGGTGTCCATCTGCTCTAATCACTAACTCACTGATGTGGTGTCCATATGCTCTAATCACTAACTCACTAGTGTGGTCTCCATATGCTCTTATCACTAACTCACTAGTGTGGTGTCCATATGCTCTAATCACTAACTCACTAATGTGGTGGCCATCTGCTCTAATAACTAACTCACTAGTGTGGTGTCCATATGCTCTAATCACTAACTCACTAATGTGGTGTTCATCTGCTATAATCACTAACTCACTAATGTGGTGTCCATATGCTCTAATCACTAACTCACTAGTGTGGTCTCCATATGCTCTTATCACTAACTCACTAGTGTGGTGTCCATATGCTCTAATCACTATCTCACTAATGTGGTGTCCATATGCTCTAATCACTAACTCACTAATGTGGTGTCCATCTGCTCTAATAACTAACTCACTAGTGTGGTGTCCATATGCTCTAATCACTAACTCACCAATGTGGTGTCCATATGCTCTAATCACTAACTCACTAGTGTGGTCTCCATTTGCTCTTATCACTAACTCACTAGTGTGGTGTCCATATGCTCTAATCACTAACTCAATAATGTGGTGTCCATATGCTCTAATCACTAACTCACTAGTGTGGTCTCCATATGCTCTAGTCACTAACTCAATAATGTGGTGCCCATATGCTCTAGTCACTAACTCAATAATGTGGTGTCCATGTGCTCTAATCACTATCTCACTAATGTTGTGTCCAAATGCTCTAATCACTAACTCACTAATGTGGTGTCCATCTGCTTTAATCACTAACTCACTAATGTGGTGTCCATCTGCTCTAATCACTAACTCACTGATGTGGTGTCCATATGCTCTAATCACTAACTCACTAATGTGGTGTCCATATGCTCTAATCACAAACACACTAGTGTGGTGTCCATATGCTCTAATCACAAACTCACTAGTGTGGTGTCCATATGCTCTAATCACTAACTCACTAGTGTGGTCTCCATATGCTCTTATCACTAACTCACTAGTGTGGTGTCCATATGCTCTTATCACTAACTCACTAGTGTGGTGTCCATATGCTCTAATCACTAACTCACTAGTGTGGTCTCCATATGCTCTTATCACTAACTCACTAGTGTGGTGTCCATATGCTCTAATCACTAACTCACTAGTGTGGTCTCCATATGCTCTAGTCACTAACTCAATAATGTGGTGTCCATGTGCTCTAATCACTAACTCACTAATGTTGTGTCCATATGCTCTAATCACTAACTCACTAGTGTGGTGTCCATATGCTCTTATCACTAACTCACTAGTGTGGTGTCCATATGCTCTAATCACTAACTCACTAGTGTGGTCTCCATATGCTCTTATCACTAACTCACTAGTGTGGTGTCCATATGCTCTAATCACTAACTCACTAGTGTGGTCTCCATATGCTCTAGTCAGTAACTCAATAATGTGGTGTCCATGTGCTCTAATCACTAACTCACTAATGTTGTGTCCATATGCTCTAATCACTAACTCACTAATGTGGTGTCCATCTGCTTTAATCACTAACTCACTAATGTGGTGTCCATCTGCTTTAATCACTAACTCACTGATGTGGTGTCCATATGCTCTAATCACTAACTCACTAATGTGGTGTCCATCTGCTCTAATCACAAACACACTAGTGTGGTGTCCATATGCTCTAATCACAAACTCACTAGTGTGGTGTCCATATGCTCTAATCACTAACTCACTAGTGTGGTGTCCATATGCTCTAATCACTAACTCACTAATGTGGTGTCCATATGCTCTAATCACTAACTCACTAATGTGGTGTCCATATGCTCTAATCACTAACTCACTAATGTGGTGTCCATATGCTCTAATCACTAACTCATTAATGTGGTGTCCATATGCTCTAATCACTAACTCACTAATGTGGTGTCCATATGCTCTAATCACAAACTCACTAGTGTGGTGTCCATATGCTCTAATCACTAACTCACTAGTGTGGTGTCCATATGCTCTAATCACTAACTCACTAATGTGGTGTCCATATGCTCTAATCACAAACTCACTAGTGTGGTGTTCATATGCTCTAATCACAAACTCACTAGTGTGGTGTCCATATGCTCTAATCACTAACTCACTAATGTGGTGTCCATGTGTTCACTAATCACTGCATTTACATCATACATCCATTCATATCCATCCATCCATCATCCATCATCCATCATCCATCCATCCATCAATCCACCCATCATCCATCCATCCATCCATCCATCCATCATCCATCCATCCATCCATCCATCCATCCACCCATCATCCATCCATCTATCCATCATCCATCATCCATCCACCCATCATCCATCCATCCAGCCATCATCCATTCCATCCATCCATCCATCCATCCATCCATCCCATCCTCCATTTATCCACCCTTCATACACCCATCATCCATCCATCCATCCATCCATCCATCATCCATTCATCCATCCATCCATCCATCCACCCATCATTCATCCATCCATCCATCCAGCCATCCATCAATCCATCCATCCATCCATCCATCCATCCACCCATCATCCATCCATCCATCCATCCATCCATCCATCCATCCACCCATCATCCATCCATCCATCCATCCATCCACCCATCATCCATCCATCCATCCATCCACCCATCATCCATCCATCCATCCATCCACCCATCATCCATCCATCCATCCATCCATCCACCCATCATTCATCCATCCATCCATCCAGCCATCCATCAATCCATCCATCCAACCACGTAACCATCCATCCATCAATCCATCCATCCACCCATCATCCATCCATCCATCCATCCATCCATCAATCCATCCATCCAACCACCTAACCATCCATCTATCAATCCGTCCATCCAACCACCTAACCATCCATTCATTCATCCATCCATCCATCATCCATCCATCCACCCATCATCCATTCATCCATCCATCCATCCACCCATCATCCATCCATCATCCCTCCATCCATCATCCATCCATCCACCCATCATCCATCCATCATCCCTCCATCCATCATCCATCCATCCATCCATCATCCATCCATCCACCCATCATCCACCCATCATCCATCCATCATCCCTCCATCCATCATCCATCCATCCATCCATCACCCATCCATCCATCCATCCATCCAACCACCTAACCATCCATCCATCCATCCATCCATCCAACCACCTAACCATCCATCCATCAATCCATCAATCCATCCATCCAACCACCTAACCATCCATCCATCAATCCATCCATCCATCCATCATCCATCCATCCATCCATCCATCCATCCATCCATCAATCCATCCATCCAACCACCTAACCATCCATCCATCAATCCATCCATCCACCCATCATCCATCCATCCATCCATCCATCAATCCATCCATCCCACCACCTAACCATCCATCTATCAATCCGTCCATCCAACCACCTAACCATCCATCCATTCATCCATCCATCCATCCATCCATCCATCCATCCATCCATCCATCCATCCATCATCCATCCATCCACCCATCATCCATTCATCCATCCATCCATCCATCCACCCATCATCCATCCATCATCCCTCCATCCATCCATCCATCCATCCATCCATCCACCCATCATCCATCCATCATCCCTCCATCCATCATCCATCCATCATCCATCCATCCACCCATCATCCACCCATCATCCATCCACCATCCACCATCCATCCATCCATCCATCCATCCATCCATCCATCCACCCATCCATCCATCCATCCAACCACCTAACCATCCATCCATCCATCCAACCACCTAACCATCCATCCATCAATCCATCCATCCACCCATCATCCATCCATCAATCCATCCATCCAACCACCTAACAATCCATCCATCAATCCACCCATCATCCATCCATCAATCCATCCATCCAACCACCTCACCATCCATCCATCCAGGTACCAAAAAAGCCGCACACGCATGAGGAGAAGCTACAAACTCCACACTGAGATATCCAAACGGAGATTCGAACCCAGATCTCAAAGGTCTCCTGAGTGTGTGGCCTGCATGCTAACTACCAGCCAAGGTTCTTCTTAGGGTTCATAAATGTCTTTATGGTATTGGACCTTCTTATCTTTCACATTTGCTTTTATCTCACCAACCCTCACGGACCCTCAGAGCCTCCGGCACTCCTCTTCTAATTATTCCCAAAGTCATGGGATGCCATCTTTCAACCATAATTACATATATATATATATATATATATATATATATATATATATATATATATATATATATATATATATATATATATATATATATATATATATATATATATATATATATATATATATATATATATATATATATATATATATATATATATATATATATATATATATATGGGCTGTAAGTATATATATACTGTATATATATATTATATATATATATATATATATATATATATATATATATATATATATATATATATATATATATATATATATATACATATATATATATATATATATACACATATATATATATATATATATATATATATATATATATATATATATATATATATATATATATATATATATATATATATATATATATATATATATATATATATATATATATATATATATATATATATATATATATATATATATATATATGCACAGTCAGTTGCTACAGAGCTCCAAACTTCATGTGACCTTCCAATTAGTCCACGTACAGTATGCAGAGAGCTTCATGGAATGGGTTTCCATGGCCGGGCAGCTGCATCTAAGCCATACATCACCAAGTCCAATGCAAAGCGTGGGATGCGGTGGTGTAAAGCACGTCGCCACTGGACTCTAGAGCAGGGGAGACGCCTTCTCCGGACTGATGAGTCACGCTTTTCCATCTGGCAACCTGATGGACCAGTCTGGGTTTGGAGGTTGCCAGGAGAACGCTACATTTCGGACTGCATTGTGCCGAGTGTGAAATTTGGTGGAGGAGGAATTATGGTGTGGGGTGTTTTTTCAGGAAATGGGCTTGAACCTTTAGTTCTAGTGGAAGGAACTTTGAATGCTCCAGGATACCAAAACATTTTTTGGACAATTCCATGCTCCCAATCTTGTGGGAACAGTTTGGAGCGGCCCCTTCCTCTTCCAACATGACTGTGCACAAAGCGGCCTAGTGGTTAGAGTGTCTGCTCTGAGATCGGAAGGTAGTGAGTTCAAACCCCGGCCGAGTCATACCAAAGACTATAAAAATGGGACCCATTACCCCCCTGCTTGACACTCAGCATTAAGGGTTGGAATTGGGGGTTAAATCACCCAAAATTATTCCTGGGCGCGGCCACCGCTGCTGCTCACTGCTCCCCTCACCTCCCAGGGGGTGATCGAGGGCGATGGGTCAAATGCAGAGAATTATTTCGCCACACCTAGTGTGTGTGTGACAATCGTGGGTACTTTAACTTTAAGACATGGATGACAGAGTCCGGCGTGGGTGAACTTGACTGGCCTGTGCAGAGTCCTGACCTGAACCCGACTAGAACACCCTTCGGGATGAATTAGAACGGAGACCGAGAGCCAGGCCTTCTCCACCAACGTCAGTGTGTGACCTCACCAATGCGCTTTTGGAATACTTTAACTTTAAGACATGGATGACAGAGTCCGGTGTGGGTGAACTTGACTGGCCTGCCCAGAGTCCTGACCTGAACCAGACTAGAACACCTTTTGGGATGAATTAGAACGGAGACTGAGAGCCAGGCCTTCTCCACCAACGTCAGTGTGTGACCTCACCAATGCGTTTTTGGAATATTTTAACTTTAAGACATAGATGACAGAGTCCGGCGTGGGTGAACTTGACTGGCCTGCACAGAGTCCTGACCTGAACCCGACTAGAACACCCTTTGGGATGAATTAGAACGGAGACTGAGAGCCAGGCCTTCTCCACCAACATCAGTGTGTGACCTCACCAATGCACTTTTGGAATACTTTAACTTTAAGACAAGGATGACAGCGTCTGGGGTGGGTGAACTTGACTGGCCTGTGCAGAGTCCTGACCTGAACCCGACTAGAACACCTTTTGGGATGAATTAGAACGGAGACTGAGAGCCAGGCCTTCTCCACCAACGTCAGTGTGTGACCTCACCAATGCGCTTTTGGAATACTTTAACTTTAAGACATGGATGACAGAGTCTGGTGTGGGTGAACTTGACTGGCCTGCGCAGAGTCCTGACCTGAACCCGACTAGAACACCCTTTGGGATGAATTAGAACGGAGACCGAGAGCCAGGCCTTCTCCACCAACGTCAGTGTGTGACCTCACCAATGCGCTTTTGGAATACTTTAACTTTGAGACATGGATGACAGAGTCTGGTGTGGGTGAACTTGACTGGCCTGCACAGAGTCCTGACCTGAACCCGACTAGAACACCCTTTGGGATGAATTAGAACGGAGACCGAGAGCCAGGCCTTCTCCACCAACGTCAGTGTGTGACCTCACCAATGCGCTTTTGGAATACTTTAACTTTAAGACATGGATGACAGAGTCTGGTGTGGGTGAACTTGACTGGCCTGTGCAGAGTCCTGACCTGAATCCGACTAGAACACCCTTTGGGATGAATTAGAACGGAGACCGAGAGCCAGGCCTTCTCCACCAACGTCAGTGTGTGACCTCACCAATGCGCTTTTGGAATACTTTAACTTTAAGACATGGATGACAGAGTCTGGTGTGGGTGAACTTGACTGGCCTGCGCAGAATCCTGACCTGAATCCGACTAGAACACCCTTTGGGATGAATTAGAACGGAGACCGAGAGCCAGGCCTTCTCCACCAACGTCAGTGTGTGACCTCACCAATGCGCTTTTGGAATACCTTAACTTTGAGACATGGATGACAGAGTCCGGTGTGGTTGAACTTGACTGGCCTGTGCAGAGTCCTGACCTGAACCCGACTAGAACACCCTTTGGGATGAATTAGAACGGAGACCGAGAGCCAGGCCTTATCCACCAACGTCAGTGTGTGACCTCACCAATGCGCTTTTGGAATACTTTAACTTTAAGACATGGATGACAGAGTCTGGTGTGGGTGAACTTGACTGGCCTGCGCAGAGTCCTGACCTGAATCCGACTAGAACACCCTTTGGGATTAATTAGAACGGAGACCGAGAGCCAGGCCTTCTCCACCAACATCAGTGTGTGACCTCACCAATGCGCTTTTGGAATACCTTAACTTTGAGACATGGATGACAGAGTCTGGTGTGGGTGAACTTGACTGGCCTGCGCAGAGTCCTGACCTGAACCCGACTAGAACACCTTTTGGGATGAATTAGAACGGAGACCGAGAGCCAGGCCTTCTCCACCAACATCAGTGTGTGACCTCACCAATGCGCTTTTGGAATACTTTAACTTTGAGACATGGATGACAGAGTCTGGTGTGGTTGAACTTGACTGGCCTGTGCAGAGTCCTGACCTGAACCCGACTAGAACACCTTTTGGGATGAATTAGAAGGGAGACCGAGAGCCAGGCCTTCTCCACCAACGTCAGTGTGTGACCTCACCAATGCGCTTTTGGAATACCTTAACTTTGAGACATGGATGACAGAGTCTGGTGTGGTTGAACTTGACTGGCCTGCGCAGAGTCCTGACCTGAACCCGACTAGAACACCTTTTGGGATGAATTAGAACGGAGACCTTCTCCACCAACGTCGGAAAATTCCTATAAACACACTCTGCAACCTTGTGGACAGCCTTGCCAGAAGACTTGAAGCTGTAATAGCTGCAAAAGCATCATGTGATCTCTCCCACAACAACAAAAGCCAATGATTGGCGGAGACAATCATCTTCCGTCACGGTCAACTCCAGAAGACGCGAGCGTTGCAAGGAGGTTTCATGCGCCGCCAAGAACGACTCGATGCCGCCTCCCTCATTTTCTCCTCTCCCTTGAATTGGCGCTGATGACCGGGGTCCAATTACAGAGCGGAAAACGTCGCGGCGCTCCATCACGCCGCCGTGTGCCCGCCTAGGACGACACACATCAGCGTGTCGGTGGCAGGCGGCCATGCGGCGTGCATTCCTCTAATGAGCGCTAACGTGGAAACGATGTCCTCGGCCAATCGCGGCGGCGCGTGGGTGGTCGCTGGGAAGCAAGGCGGCGAACAGGTGGGCGGGCGAGTGGCTGGAAGCAGTCGGCGGAACATTCCGAGCAAGAGTGACATTTTCCCGAGGATATCTATCAAGTGGCTTTAATGGTTTTCGTGCACACTCTTTTTTTTTTACTGATGAATTAATAACCGGCAGGAAGTTGATGAATGGGCCATCTTGCTAACAAAATGATACCATTTGTTCCCGCTCCCTAATCATCAGGGGAGCCGTGACGGCGCTCTGCGGAATCTCCGCCAGTTTCATTAACGCCACACAAAGAAGCACCTTGGCGCACACTTTTAGCAAGACACGCTTCTCTTCAAGCACTTTTCCAATTAACGACGCCTCGCAGCTCATTCTGATAAACTCCCAAACTCACTACTGTAAAAAAAAAAAGAAGCACGTTCATATCAAAACGCACAAAGTTTTACTGATAAATAATTTATTTATTTTATTCGAAAGTCTTCTCTTTTGGTCTTTAATGGAAATGTGGCTAAAACTATCTTTGTAATTAGTGTCAGACAATGTTAGCATATTGTGTACATGTCGACTATGTTCCATTAGCAACAAGTGTACATGTCGACTATGTTCCATTAGCAACAAGTGTACATGTCGACTATGTTCCATTAACAACAAGTGTACATGTCGACTATGTTCCATTAACAACAAGTGTACATGTCGACTATGTTCCATTAACAACAAGTGTACATGTCGACTATGTTCCATTAGCAACAAGTGTACATGTCGACTATGTTCCATTAACAACAAGTGTACATGTCGACTATGTTCCATTAGCAACAAGTGTACATGTCGACTATGTTCCATTAACAACAAGTGTACATGTCGACTATGTTCCATTAGCAACAAGTGTACATGTCGACTATGTCCATTAACAACAAGTGTACATGTCGACTATGTTCCATTAGCAACAAGTGTACATGTCGACTATGTTCCATTAACAACAAGTGTACATGTCGACTATGTTCCATTAGCAACAAGTGTACATGTCGACTATGTTCCATTAACAACAAATGTACATGTCGACTATGTTCCATTAACAACAAGTGTACATGTCGACTATGTTCCATTAGCAACAAGTGTACATGTCGACTATGTTCCATTAACAACAAGTGTACATGTCGACTATGTTCCATTAACAACAAGTGTACATGTCGACTATGTTCCATTAGCAACAAGTGTACATGTCGACTATGTTCCATTAGCAACAAGTGTACATGTCGACTATGTTCCATTAACAACAAGTGTACATGTCGACTATGTTCCATTAACAACAAGTGTACATGTCGACTATGTTCCATTAGCAACAAGTGTACATGTCGACTATGTTCCATTAACAACAAGTGTACATGTCGACTATGTTCCATTAACAACAAGTGTACATGTCGACTATGTTCCATTAACAACAAGTGTACATGTCGACTATGTTCCATTAGCAACAAATGTACATGTCGACTATGTTCCATTAGCAACAAGTGTACATGTCGACTATGTTCCATTAACAACAAGTGTACATGTCGACTATGTTCCATTAGCAACAAGTGTACATGTCGACTATGTTCCATTAACAACAAGTGTACATGTCGACTATGTTCCATTAGCAACAAGTGTACATGTCGACTATGTTCATTAGCAACAAGTGTACATGTCGACTATGTTCCATTAGCAACAAGTGTACACATGTCGACTATGTTCCATTAACAACAAGTGTACATGTCGACTATGTTCCATTAACAACAAGTGTACATGTCGACTATGTTCCATTAGCAACAAGTGTACATGTCGACTATGTTCCATTAGCAACAAGTGTACATGTCGACTATGTTCCATTAACAACAAGTGTACATGTCGACTATGTTCCATTAACAACAAGTGTACATGTCGACTATGTTCCATTAGCAACAAGTGTACATGTCGACTATGTTCCATTAGCAACAAGTGTACATGTCGACTATGTTCCATTAGCAACAAGTGTACATGTCGACTATGTTCCATTAGCAACAAGTGTACATGTCGACTATGTTCCATTAGCAACAAGTGTACATGTCGACTATGTTCCATTAGCAACAAGTGTACATGTCGACTATGTTCCATTAGCAACAAGTGTACATGTCGACTATGTCCATTAACAACAAGTGTACATGTCGACTATGTTCCATTAGCAACAGTGTACATGTCGACTATGTTCCATTAGCAACAAGTGTACATGTCGACTATGTTCCATTAGCAACAAGTGTACATGTCGACTATGTTCCATTAACAACAAGTGTACATGTCGACTATGTTCCATTACAACAAGTGTACATGTCGACTATGTTCCATTAGCAACAAGTGTACATGTCGACTATGTTCCATTAGCAACAAGTGTACATGTCGACTATGTTCCATTAACAACAAGTGTACATGTCGACTATGTTCCATTAACAACAAGTGTACATGTCGACTATGTTCCATTAGCAACAAGTGTACATGTCGACTATGTTCCATTAGCAACAAGTGTACATGTCGACTATGTTCCATTAGCAACAAGTGTACATGTCGACTATGTTCCATTAGCAACAAGTGTACATGTCGACTATGTTCCATTAGCAACAAGTGTACATGTCGACTATGTTCCATTAGCAACAAGTGTACATGTCGACTATGTTCCATTAGCAACAAGTGTACATGTCGACTATGTTCCATTAGCAACAAGTGTACATGTCGACTATGTTCCATTAGCAACAAGTGTACATGTCGACTATGTTCCATTAAGCAACAAGTGTTACATGTCGACTATGTTCCATTAGCAACAAGTGTACATGTCGACTATGTTCCATTAGCAACAAGTGTACATGTCGACTATGTTCCATTAACAACAAGTGTACATGTCGACTATGTTCCATTAGCAACAAGTGTACATGTCGACTATGTTCCATTAGCAACAAGTGTACATGTCGACTATGTTCCATTAACAACAAGTGTACATGTCGACTATGTTCCATTAGCAACAAGTGTACATGTCGACTATGTTCCATTAGCAACAAGTGTACATGTCGACTATGTTCCATTAACAACAAGTGTACATGTCGACTATGTTCCATTAACAACAAGTGTACATGTCGACTATGTTCCATTAGCAACAAGTGTACATGTCGACTATGTTCCATTAACAACAAGTGTACATGTCGACTATGTTCCATTAACAACAAGTGTACATGTCGACTATGTTCCATTAGCAACAAGTGTACATGTCGACTATGTTCCATTAGCAACAAGTGTACATGTCGACTATGTTCCATTAACAACAAGTGTACATGTCGACTATGTTCCATTAGCAACAAGTGTACATGTCGACTATGTTCCATTAGCAACAAGTGTACATGTCGACTATGTTCCATTAACAACAAGTGTACATGTCGACTATGTTCCATTAGCAACAAGTGTACATGTCGACTATGTTCCATTAGCAACAAGTGTACATCGACTATGTTCCATTAACAACAAGTGTACATGTCGACTATGTTCCATTAGCAACAAGTGTACATGTCGACTATGTTCCATTAGCAACAAGTGTACATGTCGACTATGTTCCATTATCAACAAGTGTACATGTCGACTATGTTCCATTAGCAACAAGTGTACATGTCGACTATGTTCCATTAAGCAACAAGTGTACATGTCGACTATGTTCCATTAGCAACAAGTGTACATGTCGACTATGTTCCATTAGCAACAAGTGTACATGTCGACTATGTTCCATTAACAACAAGTGTACATGTCGACTATGTTCCATTAGCAACAAGTGTACATGTCGACTATGTTCCATTAGCAACAAGTGTACATGTCGACTATGTTCCATTAACAACAAGTGTACATGTCGACTATGTTCCATTAGCAACAAGTGTACATGTCGACTATGTTCCATTAGCAACAAGTGTACATGTCGACTATGTTTCCATTAACAACAAGTGTACATGTCGACTATGTTCCATTAGCAACAAGTGTACATGTCGACTATGTTCCATTAGCAACAAGTGTACATGTCGACTATGTTCCATTAACAACAAGTGTACATGTCGACTATGTTCCATTAGCAACAAGTGTACATGTCGACTATGTTCCATTAACAACAAGTGTACATGTCGACTATGTTCCATTAACAACAAGTGTACATGTCGACTATGTTCCATTAGCAACAAGTGTACATGTCGACTATGTTCCATTAGCAACAAGTGTACATGTCGACTATGTTCCATTAACAACAAGTGTACAATGTCGACTATGTTCCATTAGCAACAAGTGTACATGTCGACTATGTTCCATTAGCAACAAGTGTACATGTCGACTATGTTCCATTAACAACAAGTGTACATGTCGACTATGTTCCATTAACAACAAGTGTACATGTCGACTATGTTCCATTAACAACAAGTGTACATGTCGACTATGTTCCATTAGCAACAAGTGTACATGTCGACTATGTTCCATTAACAACAAGTGTACATGTCGACTATGTTCCATTAACAACAAGTGTACATGTCGACTATGTTCCATTAACAACAAGTGTACATGTCGACTATGTTCCATTAACAACAAGTGTACATGTCGACTATGTTCCATTAACAACAAGTGTACATGTCGGACTATGTTCCATTAGCAACAAGTGTACATGTCGACTATGTTCCATTAACAACAAGTGTACATGTCGACTATGTTCCATTAACAACAAGTGTACATGTCGACTATGTTCCATTAGCAACAAGTGTACATGTCGACTATGTTCCATTAGCAACAAGTGTACATGTCGACTATGTTCCATTAACAACAAGTGTACATGTCGACTATGTTCCATTACAACAAGTGTACATGTCGACTATGTTCCATTAACAACAAGTGTACATGTCGACTATGTTCCATTAGCAACA
>NC_084739.1:76960307-76967807 GCF_033978785.1 Entelurus aequoreus
GTGGACCGGCTAACGTGGATTCGGGTGTTACCATTTAGTGGTCAATTGTACGGAATATGTACTGCACTGTGCAATCTGCTAATAAAAGTTTCAATCAATCAATCAAGGCTGAAACAAATTATTCATGTTTCCAATTATTCTGAGGGGGATTTCTGCTTCACCATACGAACCTTTCGGCTCCCCAAGAACCAATTAAGTTTGTAGATCGAGGTTCCACGCATGTTCGTCAAAGTCTCCCCTCTCGTATAGAACATTCCGGTTTGCAAGGCCAAAGTGTGGCTCCTGACCCGGAAATATCGGCAAGTTGTAAACGTGTGGCCCCTCACATGACTTTGACACCAAACAAGTGTGTTTGTTATTTAAAAAGAAGGCGTTAAACGCCATTAAAATATGAAGGCAAACACCAGTGTGTGCATAAAGAGTTCACCTCAAGGGCATGTTGTGTGTGTGTGTGTGTGTGTGTGTGAGTGTGTGTGTGAGTGTGTGTGAGCGATCAGTGGTAAAAAGATAAAGGCTGAACACAATCTACATACGGGGGCACCGCTGTGATGCTGGCACATCTGAAATGGAATCTGCGTCTGTTTCAGCTCGCTGCACACATCATTTATCCATCAGCCACCGCCTCGCGTCCCCGCTAGCCAGCTATCAATCATCACATCGTCGCGCTTTATGGAAATGGGAAGGAGGGGGGGGGGGGGGGGGGGGGGGGTGGCGGTTAAAAAAAAGCGCTTTTTTCACGGCAGACGCACTTCCGTCTCCTCTACGGCCACCAGAGCGTCCTGGTCCGTTGGCGTCGACTTTGCATCCATCTAAATGGATATGAGCCGCGTGCATATGCATGAGGGCCGGACGGCTCGGCAAATAGCGAGGCCGTTCCGCCTCACTAACATCCCCCCGCAGACAATTAACACTAGAAGTCCCAGCATTTTTCTGTCTACCTAGAAGACCCAGAGAGGGGTCATTTGGCCCGACGCTTTTCCCGAATACACTAATCACTCATTTTGTTATGGTAATGAGGCTGTTAGGGGCAGTTTGTCTAGGTAGACAGAAAAATTATACATGTGGGAAATGCCGAAAGGAGCAATGGCAGTGCCAGGATTGTGAGTGACTGCTCAAATGTATGTCAGTCACGTTTACATGGACATGGTTTTTCATTCTTTGTAAATATGCTTTTTTCTTTGTAAATTTTTTTTTTTAAACTATTTTTGGCACACAAAAATAACAATTGCTTCTGCAACAACCCTCCACACCAAAACTGGGAAAACAGTTGCTTTTTCATTCTTTGTAAATATGTTTTGTTTTGTATTTTTTTTAACAATAAATGTCAGAGTGTTGATCCCTTCATTCTGTTGATCCTTGCAAAAACACACACAACCTACCTCAGAACTAAAGCTTGAGCTGTAAGGTCCCCTCCCCCACACAGGCTCAAGTGGCCCCCTGCCGTGTGCCACTAACAGCCACATTTTCATAACAAAAGGAGTGTCCACAGGGGGGACTAGGGGTCAAATGACCCTCTTGTGTGTTTTCTAGGTAAAAATGTCAATTGACCCTTCTCTGGGACTTCGCGTGTTAAAGTGCACCACAGGTGATCAGGACGGGAGGTGTCACTTTGACACAAAACAAGGAGTAGAAGGGGGGAAAAAAAATACCTGATGGCTTCCAACTTTGTGAGAAGACTTTGGGGAAGGCCATTTTTTTCGTGCCAATGCACAAAGCTTGTGACCTCTGACCCCTGAGCCACTTGGCATGGACATATGCATTGATTAGGTCATTGATTGTTTTTAAGCATTCGACAATAGTGTTAAAAGAAAATCTCTCTCCAATCCCTGGATTGCTATTTTGCAGACAGGAAGTGAAGACAATTGAGGTTTGCCAGCAAAGTCCGCCTGCCAAGACTAGTTTTCGTTTATAGGCAAAGCTGCACCTCTATTTGGTAACGTAGTATATAGACATTTACTTCCTAATTGACATGTATTTATTTAAAAGTACACTTTTGTCTTTATTATGAAAGCTTTTTATTGACACGGAAATTATGTAACTGATTTTTTTTTGCATTTAAATTTTGTAAACTGAAGTGTTGACATCAAATTATGCTGACAATTTTATTGAATTTTTTTTTTTTTAAATTCAGTGTAAAAAAAAATCATTGTAGAAAACATTCGGTGTATAAAAATTCAATATAAAAAATCAGTGTTAAAAAAAAATGTATTAAAATAATTCAGTGTAAAATAAATTCAGTGTAGAAAAATGTAGTATGTAAAAAATTGTGTGTAAAAAATTTCAATATAAAAAATCAGTGTTAAAAAAAATCAGTGTTAAAATAATTCAGTGTAAAAAAAAGTCAGTGTAGAAAAATGTAGTATGTAAAAAATTGTGTGTAAAAAATTAATATAAAAAATCAGTGTTAAAAAAAATCAGTGTTAAAATAATTCAGTGTAAAAAAATTCATTGTAGAAAAATGTAGTATACAAAAGTTTGGTGTAAAAAAATTCAATGTAAAGAGTCAGTGTTAAAAAAAATCAGTGTTAAAATAATTCAGTGTAAGAAAAATTCAGTGTAAAAAAAACATAGTATGCAAAAATTTGGTGTAAAAAAATGTAATGTAAAAAAAATCTGTGTTAAAAAAATTCAGTATATAATTAGTGTACAAACACTAAGTAAAAATAGTAATAATTGTAATTACCTAAAGAACCACCAAAGGCTTCCTTATTATCCGCTGTCTGCTCAAAACGCACAATAGTAATATGCAGACAGGAAGTGAACACAATTGAGGTTTGCCAGCAAAGTCCGCCTGCCAAGACTAGTTTTCGTTTATAGGCAAAGCTGCACCTCTATTTGGTAACGTAGTATATAGACATTTACTTCCTAATTGACATGTATTTATTTAAAAGTACACTTTTGTCTTTATTATGAAAGCTTTTTATTGACACGGAAATTATGTAACTGATTTTTTTTTGCATTTAAATTTTGTAAACTGAAGTGTTGACATCAAATTATGCTGACAATTTTATTGAATTTTTTTTTTTTTAAATTCAGTGTAAAAAAAAATCATTGTAGAAAACATTCGGTGTATAAAAATTCAATATAAAAAAATCAGTGTTAAAAAAAAATGTATTAAAATAATTCAGTGTAAAATAAATTCAGTGTAGAAAAATGTATGTAAAAAATTGTGTGTAAAAAATTTCAATATAAAAAATCAGTGTTAAAAAAAATCAGTGTTAAAATAATTCAGTGTAAAAAAAATTCAGTGTAGAAAAATGTAGTATGTAAAAAATTGTGTATAAAAAATTAATATAAAAAATCAGTGTTAAAAAAAATCAGTGTTAAAATAATTCAGTGTAAAAAAAATTCAGTGTAGAAAAATGTAGTATACAAAGGTTTGGTGTAAAAAAATTCAATGTAAAGAGTCAGTGTTAAAAAAAATCAGTGTTTAAATAATTCAGTGTAAGAAAAATTCAGTGTAAAAAAACATAGTATGCAAAAATTTGGTGTAAAAAAATGTAATGTAAAAAAAATCTGTGTTAAAAAAATTCAGTATATAATTAGTGTACAAACACTAAGTAAAAATAGTAATAATTGTAATTACCTAAAGAACCACCAAAGGCTTCCTTATTATCCGCTGTCTGCTCAAAACGCACAATAGTAATATGCAGACAGGAAGTGAACACAATTGAGGTTTGCCAGCAAAGTCCGCCTGCCAAGACTAGTTTTCGTTTATAGGCAAAGCTGCACCTCTATTTGGTAACGTAGTATATAGACATTTACTTCCTAGTTGACATGTATTTATTTAAAAGTACATTTTTGTCATTATTATGAAAGCTTTTTATTGACACGGAAATTATGTAACTGATTTTTTTTTGCATTTAAATTTTGTAAACTGAAGTGTTGACATCAAATTATGCTGACAATTTTATTGAAAAAAAATCAGTGTTTTAAAATGCAGTGTATAAAAAATTGTGTATAACAATTCAGTATATACAAATTCAGTGCAAAAAAAAAAATCACTGTAAAAAAAATCAGTGTAAAAAACATTCAGTGTATAAAAATTAAATATAACAAATCAGTGTTTAAAAAATCAGTGTTAAAATAATTCATTGTAGAAAAATTTAGTATGTAAACATTTGGTGTAAAAAAATTCTATATAAAAAAATCTGTTAAAAAAAATCAGTGATAAAATAATTCAGTGTAAAAAAATGTAGTATGCAAAAATTTGGTGTAAAAAAATTCTATGTAAAAAAAAATCAGTGTTAAAAAAATTCATTATATAATTAGTGTACAAACACTATTCATAAGTAAAAATAGTAATACTTGTAATTACCTAAAGAACCACCAAAGGCTTCCTTATTGTCCGCTGTCTGCTCAAAACGCATAATAGTCATATGTATACATATACATGTTCTCGATGAGCTTCAAGCACACCTGTGAAGTGAAAACCATTTCAGGTGACTACTTCTTGAAGCCCATCGAGAGAATGCCAAGAGTGTGCGAAAAAGTCATCAGTGCAAAGGGTGGCTATTTTGTAGAAACTAGAATATAAAATATGTTTTCAGTTATTTTACCTTTTTTTGTTAGGTACATAACTCCACATGTGTTCATTCATAGTGTTGATGCCTTCAGTGACAATCTACAATGTAAATAGTCATGAAAATAAAGAAAACACATTGAATGAGAAGGTGTGTCCAAACTTTTGGCCTGTACTGTATATACTGTACATGCACACATACATTCACATACACACATATATACACTGTATATATATATATATATACACAGACACACACACTATATGTATATACTGTACACACAGACTTACATACATACGTATATACCAGTGGCGTGCGGTGAGGTTAATGTCTGGTGAGGCACTGCATCATCACAGTCAGATTTACAAACATATGAACCCTAAATAGTATCTTATTCACCATGTGATTGGCAGCAGTTACCGGGTTATGTTTAAAAGCTCATACCAGCATTCTTTACACAACTGTAGCACACAAAAAAGCACATTTAATAAAAAAAAACATTATGGTCTTACCTTTCTTGCTGGACATCCACACAGCCAGCCTTTGCGTGTGTACCACGCCGTTTGAAAAGAACGGGTCTTCTGTCCTGATGTCAAAAGCAAACCTTTTAGCTCCGGCGTTGGTCTACCTTTAATTATTACCTCCTGCTTCGATTGAAAGTCCAGTTTAGAAAACTGTTTTATTTTACATATGTAATCCTCCATGTTTTTAATAAAAGTCCAGGCGTGAGGAAATAAACAATCGCTGCACTATTTGACTTGCAAACTTTTTCTTTTTTTTTTTTTCTTCTGTGGCGAGGAATGATCTCTGGGATCACTACCGCCCTCTACCACCAGGAGGCCGGATTACTGCGAGCCTCAACCAGTACGTCTTTTGCAGCAGATTTATGAATGCTCAGCACAAGAAATACGTTACATACAGTTTTTGACAAAATACACTGTACATTATATACCTCAGCTAACTAAACTATGCCATAGTTTAGTTAGCTGATATAATTCATATAGCAATACAGTCTCACTGCACAGCAGCTCAGCAGTTAGCCGAGTCATTGCGCACAATCCATGTTGAGGCACAAATCAGTGACGTGCCTCAACTGGCTGCTGATCACCGCACCGTCTCTTCTCAGTATTTGAACGGCAAATGTGAAAATAAAAATAAAAATAATCTAAAACTGGTGAAGTTAAATGGAAAATAACTTTAGTATAATCACTGGATACATATAACAATTTCATTTTTTTTTCTTTTTACATTTTTTTTCTTTCCATGATGGCAGGTGAGGCCCCGCCTCCCCTGCCTCTAGTGACTGCACGCCACTGGTATATACAGTCGTGGTCAAAAGTTTACATACACTTGTAAAGAACATAATGTCATGGCTCTCTTGAGTCAAGTACAGCAATGTTAATATTTGCTTACATGTCCCTTGGCAAGTTTCACTACAATAAGGCGCTTTTTGTAGCCATCCACAAGCTTCTGCTTGAATTTTTGACCACTCCCCTTGACAAAATTGACAATTTTTGTTTCATCTGACATCACATGGACAAAGATAAGACCTTCTGGAGGAAAGTTCTGTGGTCAGATGAAACAAAAATTGAGTTGTTTGGCCACAATACCCAGCAATATGTTTGAAGGAGAAAAGGTGTGGCCTTTAATCCCAGGAACACCAAGCCTACCGTCAAGCATGGTGGGGGTAGTATTATGCTCTTGGCCTGTTTTGCTGCCAAGGACAATGACCCCAAACACACATCAAAAGTGGTAAAGGAATGGCTAAATCAGGCTAGAAAAAGGGTTTTAAATATATATATATTTATACACATATATATACATACATATACATACATATATACATACATACATACAGTATATATACACACACATATACATACATATATATACACACATATATACATACATACACATATATACATACATATATATACACACACATATATACATACATATATATACACACATATATACACACACACATATATACATACACATATATACATACACATATATTCACACACATATATTCACACATATATACATACACATATATACATACACATATATTCACACATATATACATACACATATATTCACACAAATATACATACACATATATACACACAAATATACATACACATATATACACACAAATATACATACACTTATACATATATATATAAACAAATATATACATACACATATATACACACATATATACATACACACTCATATATATACACTCATATATACATATATATACACAAATATATACATACACATATATACACACATATATACATACATACACACACACACACATATATATATATATACATACATATATATACACATATATATATATACACATATACATACATATATATATACATATATATACATATATATATATATATATATACATATATACCGTATATTACCAAATAGTAGCCCGGGCGTTTATTTTACAAAATGGGGTCAGACCCCGGGCGGCTATTAGGACATGGGCGGTTATTTGCACAAGGCTTTTATTTATTTTTGCACCAGCCTGCACCAGGCCATTATTTGGTTACAATGGTTACTGTCCAGTATTTTTTTTTCGTACAAACAATTTTAAATGTAAAAGCTATTGTAAACATACAAACAAAAAAACAAGACTATCAAAAGACAAGAGATCAACAAGGCCTCAACATGGCAGTACTGCAACAATTGTCAAATAGAATACCAATACTAAAAATAAATACACTTTTTAAATAAAGCAGCCTACTGGGAAAAATAAAATTATGGTACCAAGTACTCAAGTATTAAAAAACACACCATCAAAACAGAACAATAATACTGTCACTTAAATAAAATAAAGGCTACAGTACTCCAAGTTTTAAATAAAGCAGCATACAAGAAAAATACAATTATGGTACCAAGTACTCTATAAAACCATCAAAACAATAATACTGCAGCAAACGCAACCCCA
>NC_084739.1:76972807-76985307 GCF_033978785.1 Entelurus aequoreus
GGAATGCTTAAAAACGTTATGACAGACCGCCTTAAAAAAAACGTAATGGAATTTTTACATTTTTCTACGAACGATAAAACGCTGAATATTGACAAAATATGAACGTCACACCCCCTTTCGATCGACATATTTTACAATCGAGTGAAACGCAACAAACAGTGAAATATGAACGCGAAGGGTACAAAATAAACCCACTTACAAGCTGATATTTGCTGAATTTCCCCCAGGGATCAATAAAGTACTTTCTATTCTATTCTATACATCACTAAGCTTTAGAATTTTGTTGTGAAAATCTCCTTCCGCGTCTTTGGAAACGCTTCCCGCCCACACTGCTTGGTGCCTCGTCTGAGCTGCTGTGACGTAGATCAGTGGTCCCCGACCTTTTTGTAACTGCGGACCGGTCAACGCTCGAAAATGTGTCCCGCGGACCGGGGTGGGGGGATGTTTTTTTTGTTTTTGTTTTTTTTTTGTCATAAAAAATACAATCATATGTGCTTACGGACTGTATCCCTGCAAACTGTATTGATCTATATTGATATATAATGTAGGAACCAGAAATATTAATAACAGAATGATTTAATTTAAAAAAATACAAATAATTTTTTTAAATTTCTTTTTTTATTATTTTTTTTTTAAATTCCACTGACGTAGATTACCATAGTAACTAATTAGATGACCATAGTAACTAATTAGATTACCATAGCATTGATTGATTGATTGAGACTTTTATTAGTAGGTTGCACAGTGAAGTACATATTCCGTACAATTGACCACTAAATGGTAACACCCGAATAAGTTTTTCAACTTGTTTAAGTCGGGGTCCACTTAAATTGATTCATGATACAGATATATACTATCATATATACTATCATCATAATACAGTCATCACACAAGATAATCACATTGAATTATTTACATTATTTACAATCAGGAGTGTGGAGGGGGGGTGGGGTGGGGGGATATGGACATCAAGTAGTGGACTTAGAGAGAGAGAGAGAGAGAGAGAGAGAGAGAGAGAGAGAGAGAGAGAGAGAGAGAGAGAGAGAGAGATCAGAAGGCATAAGAAAAAGAATCTGCATTTGATTGTTTACATTTGATTATTAGCAATCCGGGGAGGGTGTTAGTTTAGGGTTGTAGCTGCCTGGAGGTGAACTTTTATAGCGGTTTTGAAGGAGGATAGAGATGCCCTTTCTTTTATACCTGTTGGGAGCGCATTCCACATTGATGTGGCATAGAAAGAGAATGAGTTAAGACCTTTGTTAGTTCGGAATCTGGGTTTAACGTGGTTAGTGGAGCACCCCCTGGTGTTGTGGTTATGGCGGTCATTTACGTTAAGGAAGTAGTTTGACATGTACTTCGGTATCAGGGAGGTGTAGCGGATTTTATAGACTAGGCTCAGTGCAAGTTGTTTAACTCTGTCCTCCACCTTGAGCCAGCCCACTTTAGAGAAGTGGGTAGGAGTGAGGTGGGATCTGGGGTGGAGGTCTAGAAGTAACCTGACTAGCTTGTTCTGAGATGTTTGGAGTTTAGATTTGAGGGTTTTGGAGGTGCTAGGGTACCAGGAGGTGCATGCGTAATCGAAAAAGGGTTGAACGAGAGTTCCCGCCAGAATCCTCAAGGTGCTTTTGTTGACCAGAGAGGAAATTCTGTAGAGAAATCTCGTTCGTTGGTTAACCTTTTTGATTACCTTGGTTGCCATTTTATCACAGGAAAGGTTAGCCTCTAGAATGGAACCTAGGTAGGTGACCTCATCTTTCCTGGTGATGACACTGTCACCTACTTTTATGGTGAAGTGATTGACTCTCTTAAGTTTGATGTGGGACCCAAACAGGATGGATTCTGTTTTACCCAAGTGGATGGATAGCTTGTTGTCAGCGAGCCAGGTGCAGGTTCTACAGAGCTCAGCACTGAGGATTTTCTCCACCTGTGACTTGTCCTTGCCGGATACCAGCAGGGCAGAGTCATCCGCAAACAAAAACAATTCACAGTCACATGCCGATGACATGTCGTTTATGTATATTAGGAACAGTAAAGGTCCCAATATACTGCCTTGGGGGACTCCACAGCTCACCGAGAGGGGGGGGGACACGGTGCCGTTCACCTCTACCACCTGCTCCCTCCCCTCCAAGTAAGACTGCATCCAGCTCCAAGAGGTTTTGTTAAATCCGATTGCTCTGAGCTTATCCAACAGTATAGCGTGGTTAACGGTGTCAAAGGCCTTCTGAAGGTCCAGCATGACCATGCCGCAGTATTTGCCCGCGTCCACCTCATGTTTGATGTGGTCGGTCAGATAGAGAAGGCATGTGTCAGTGGAGTGGTTAGTTCTGAAGCCGGATTGGAATTTGTACATGAGTTTATTAGTGGCAAGGTAACTATCGACCTGTTCATAAACTATTTTCTCCATTACTTTCGAAATGGAGCTGAGAATAGAAACAGGTCGGTAGTTGCCAGGTTCCAATTTGCTTCCTTTTTTAAAGAGGGGAGTTACTCTTGCTATCTTAAAATCTTTTGGTACTTGGCCTTGTGTAATTGATAGGTTTATTATGTGCGTGATGATCGGGGCAATGATGGAGGCAGAGTCCCTGAGGAATCTGGAGGGAATATTATCAAGGCCGGTGGCCTTGTTAGGGTGGAGCGCGCTCAATTTTTTAAACACCTCATCAGCTGTGACCATTTCTAATTTGAAATCATTGTTGGATACTCCTAGCTTTCTGTAGAAGGCTTTAATGTGTTCTACACCAAAGCGACCAGAGTGGTGGGACAGCTTGTTGACAAGAGTTGCAGCTATGCTGGTGAAAAAGGCGTTAAGTCTGCTAGCTACCTCCATTTTGTCTGTAATGAGGGAGTCACCCTCCTTGATGCTGATGTTGGTGAGTCTTGTTTTAAGTTTCTGGCTGCAACCAGGAAGCTGGTTGTTGAGAATTTTCCAGAGCTCACGTGGCTTATTCGTGTTTTCCTCTATTTTGTCGTTAATGTAATTTTTTTTTAAGGATTTAGTCAGGTTGGTTGACTTATTTCTTAATTTATTGCATTGCTTTTTGAGAGTTGAAAGGAGTAATTTGAGGTTGATATTATTGGGTTGTTTATCTACTTCTGTTTTACATTTTTGGTATTCAGAGTATTTCCTGTCTCTGTCTTTTATGGCAGCTAATAGGTCCGGATTCATCCATGGTTCCGAGCGGGCTTTGATCCTGACTGTTTTCACGGGAGCCATGTCATTTAGTATCTTTAGGAACGCCGTTTTGAAGCGATCCCAAGCGACATCGACCAGGTTGCTCGCGAGCACAGGGGACCAGTCCCACTCATCTAATTTTAAATTGAAATTGTCATTGGAGTATTTTTTGAGGGATCTGGATTGGGCTGTTATGTGGCCATTGGCTTTAGGTTTAGCTATTTTACGGGTGCAGAAGGTTAGATAGTGGTCGCTAAGACCACAGATCATGACCCCACTATTTTTTATTTTAGGCCGGTCTGAAGTGAGAATGAGATCTATGGTTGATTGGGTGGAATCACACACCCTTGTGGGTAGCGCTATTAGCTGGGAAAGACCGTGCAGATTACAAAACTTGCTGAAGGATCTGAAGACAGGCGCATCTTTGCGTTGAATATCTGTGTTCAGATCCCCAGTTATAATTTTCTCCATGTTGTCTGTCCCCGCCAAGCATTCTTCCAAAGCCCCATAGAAATCACTCTGATTAGGGGGTCTATAAACAGTCCCTATTAGTACCGGCTTAGCATTTTTAAATTTGATTTCCGCCCACACAGATTCCAGGTTATTGTGGTTAAGATCAGTGCGAGTTATGTATTTAATATCCTGGTGAATATACATACAAACGCCCCCACCGTGTTTATTCCTATCCTTTCTGATAACCGAAAAGTTTTGTATTTCTATCTCTGAGTCAGAAATACTTTGATCAAATTTGGTTTCAGAGAAACACAAGATTTTTACCTTCGTGTTGAGGAACATTTCTCTGATTTGGTCGAGTTTGGCTCCAGAGAGGCTGTTCACATTAAGGTGGATGATGTGTAGTCCACTGGAACCAAAAAGAGCATCAGAGTCCGCTGTGTTGTGGTACTGACCAGAAAAATTGTTGGTTATTATTGCTGTTGCAGTTGAAGAGCAAGGAGAGAGAGGAGAGAGAGGCATATTGATCGTCCTCCAGGTGAAGGGGGAGGGAGAGAAAGGGGGAGGGGAGGGAGAGGGAGGAGGAGGAGGCCAGGTAGGGTTGCTGGGGGATGGGTTGGGTTTCCTTTTGGCGGGCTTTTTTGAAGACAAAGAGAAAGAGAATAACGAAAATGTTTGTGTAAAGGCGCCTCTAAATCCTGTGTATGGCGCGTCCTCGGCCGTCCGGGACCGGGGAGAGGTCGCGTGGACCCCCGCCATCTCGTGCAGTTCCCCGCAATCACCGATGTCTGGGTCGCCGTCCACCGCAGCCGCCGCGTCGTTCACCGCCGCTGAGTCGCTGCCTTCTCTGATGACCGGGTCGTCCTCCACCGCCGCCGCCGAGCCTCCGACCGTGTCGATGAACGGGGCGAAGTCCTCCGCCGAGCCGCCGACCGCAGGAGCACAGGTGAGCTTGAGCTGAGACGAGCCGGTAGCCGAGTTAGCTTCGATGGCGACGCTAGCAGTAGCATTGCTAGTCTTCGCCAGTCGGGACAACATTAACCGTGTTGTTGCAGGTCCAGGGTTGAGTTCAGTGTCTCCTGATAGTAGAAGTAATAGTAGTATTATTGACTTTCTGTCTATCCTTCCAGTCAGGGGCATGTTTCTTCTGCCTCGATGTGCAGACAAGCACGATGCTAACACGTTAGCTCCGAAGCCAAGGTGCTTCGCCGATATATTGTCGTGGAGATAAAAGTCACTGTGTATGTCCATTTCGCGTTCTCGACTCTCATTTTCAAGAGGGTAGAGTATCCGAGGAGGTTTAAAATATAAATCCGTAATCCACAGTAGAAAAAGGAGGAAGTGTGGGATAATCCGAGCAGTTGTTTGGATTCCCGATCGGGAGCGGAAGAGGGTGCGACCGCTCATCTCGGCGTCTCAGGCCAACTGAGTAGGGATGTCCGATAATGGCTTTTTGCCGATATCCGATATTCCAATATTGTCCAACTTTTAATTACCGATACCGATATCAATCGATACATATACACTACCGTTCAAAAGTTTGGGGTCACATTGAAATGTCCTTATTTTTGAAGGAAAAGCACTGTACTTTTCAATGAAGATAACTTTAAACTAGTCTTAACTTTAAAGAAATACACTCTATACATTGCTAATGTGGTAAATGACTATTCTAGCTGCAAATGTCTGGTTTTTGGTGCAATATCTACATAGGTGTATAGAGGCCCATTTCCAGCAACTATCACTCCAGTGTTCTAATGGTACAATGTGTTTGCTCATTGGCTCAGAAGGCTAATTGATAATTAGAAAACCCTTGTGCAATCATGTTCACACATCTGAAAACAATTTAGCTCGTTACAGAAGCTACAAAACTGACCTTCTTTTGAGCAGATTGAGTTTCTGGAGCATCACATTTGTGGGGTCAATTAAACGCTCAAATTGGCCAGAAAAAGAGAACTTTCATCTGAAACTCGACAGTCTATTCTTGTTCTTAGAAATTAAGACTATTCCACAAAATTGTTTGGGTGACCCCAAACTTTTGAACAGTAGTGTATAAAGTCGTGGAATTAACACATTATTATGCCTAATTTGGACAACCAGGTATGGTGAAGATAAGGTCCTTTAAAAAATAAATAAATAAATAAAATAAGATAAATAAATTCAAAACATTTTCTTGAATAAAAAAGAAAATAAAACAATATAAAAACAGTTACATAGAAACTAGTAATTAATGAAAATGAGTAAAATTAACTGTTAAGGTTAGTACTATTAGTGGACCAGCAGCACGCACAATCATGTGTGCTTACGGACTGTATCCCTTGCAGACTGTATTGATATATATTGATATATAATGTAGGAACCAGAAATATTAATAACAGAAAGAAACAACCCTTTTGTGTGAATGAGTGTAAATGGGGGAGGGAGGTTTTTTGGGTTGGTGCACTAATTGTAAGTGTATCTTGTGTTTTTTATGTTGATTTAATTTAAAAAAAAACAAAAAACGATACCGATAATAAAAAAAACAATACCGATAATTTCCGATATTACATTTTAAAGCATTTATCGGCCGATATCGGACAACTCTAGTAACTAGTATATCATCCATAAGCGCAGATTCCAACCATTGAAACACTTTGTATAGTTAAAGACTTCCGGTCATTAGAAAACATGAGTGCACATCATAATGGCAACTACAGTTTCAATCTTAAAGATCTAAAAAAATGATTTGGGAATGTCCGGCGGGCCAGATTGAAAAGCTCAACATGTGGCCCCCGGGCCTTAGTTTGCCCAGGCCTGCTTTAAGAGAAGTCGCTTCCGTGTCTGTGTTTTAACAGCCTTTACGTGCCGCACAGCCATTCTAAAGTTCCACAAACACTTCAAGTATGAAAAAGTGACGGGCAACCACAAAATTGATTAGTCGCGTTTCATGCAAGCGCATCCAAGATGATCCAAAGCCGGCATTGAAAGTAAACAGCTTTTTAAAAGGAAAGTAATATTTTATCTTAGTTTGCTTGTTGATGATTTTTGTTTGGTTTTGTATTGTGTAGTTATATTTATATGGTAATTAATATTCTGTGACTGTAAATTGTTTGCTTGTTTACGCTTTTATTTGTTTCTGTATTGTGTAGTTATAATTAGAGATGTCCGATATTATCCTAATCTTAATTAACGATACCAATATCAACCGATACCGATATATACAGTCGTGGAATTAACACATTATTATGCCTAATTTTGTTGTGATGCCCCGCTGGATGCATTAAACAATGTAACAAGGTTTTCCCAAAATAAATCAACTCAAGTTATGGAAAAAAAATGCCAACATGGCACTGCCATATTTATTATTGAAGTCACAAAGTGTTTTTTTTTTTTTTTTTAACATGCCTCAAAACAGCAGCTTAGAATTTGGGACATGCTCTCCCTGAGAGAGCATGAGGAGGTTGAGGTGGGCGGGGTTTGGTGGTAGCGGGGGGTGTATATTGTAGCGTCCCGGAAGAGTTAGTGCTGCAAGGGGTTCTGGGTATTTGTCCTGTTGTGTTACGGTGCGGATGTTCTCCCAAAATGTGTTTGTCATTCTTGTTTGGTAATAATACAATTAAAAAGATAATAAAAATTAAAAATAAAATAAAAACTAGAACAGCCAAATAGCTAAAACTAGTATACATATATCTATAAAAAAAAAAAAGGCTTTTTGGAAAAGAAGGGTTTTTAAGCCTTTTTAAAAGCATCCACAGTCTGTGGTGCCCTCAGGTGGTCAGGGAGAGCGTTCCACAGACTGGGAGCGGCGGAGCAGAAAGCCCGGTCTCCCATTGTTCGTAGCTTTGTCCTCGGAGGTTGGAGGAGGTTAGCCTGTCCGGAGCGGAGGTGTCGTGTGGAGGATTTGGGGGTGAGTAGTTCTTTGAGGTAGAGGGGGGCATTTCCATGGAGGCACTGGTGGGTTAGTAGGGAGACTTTGAATTCAATCCTGAGTGGAACAGGAAGCCAGTGAAGGGATTTGAGAGTTGGTGTGATATGGTCATATTTCCGCACTCTCATCAGGATCCTAGCAGCACTATTCTGGGGATCCCGACAAGAAGTGTGTTGCAGTAGTCTAGCCTGGAGGAGACAAAATATACATTATATATCTAAAATACACAATGGACGTTATACTTTTGCAATGTTTATATTTTTAGTCATACAAACCTGAATAAAGAAAGAAGTGAAAAGAAATAAAACGGAGGAAGAAAAATAATTCAAAAGAAGGAACATCAATCCTCGACGAAACTGCTGGAGATTCTGTTTCTTCGTGCTGTTAACTATCTGCACACACTGGAAACAAGTAGTGAGGGCGGAATAATGAATTTATTGGCAGTGCGGTGTGAAAGCCAATGTGTTTACTTTGTAAATAAGAAAACTCAGGAGTATAACTGAAACATCCACATTTCGATGCCCGGCTCCTGAGCCCTTGGGCTCTTGAAACGGCGGCCCTCCTCATTATGTAGTTGAATAGCCCTGTATTTGATGTATTTAGCTACATTATATGGTAATTTGTGTTTTGTTAATTTGTTTATACTATACAGCTTTGAACACCTAGAAGTTTGGATATCCTTTTTCACAATTACTGTAATTTGTAATAGATGCACACTTTCGCTTTCAGACGTAAAAATCTATTGCTATCAATATACTGTCTGAAAAAGATTAAGCAATGTTTAGGAATACACTTAATAGTTTACTTACAAAAATTACGGATTTTTATAAATAAAAAAAAAAGCATTGCATTACCCCCCAAAATTTGCCAAAAACTAACAGAGCCATGCATTATTTAAATTGACCCATTGCACACTGTTGGAAAACCGTCACTCAAAGAAATACTTTGTAATCAGTAAGAAGTTGAAGTACCTTTACTTGAGTGTCATTATAGTAACATTCATTGACTATATGAAACTTAATCAGGGCGTTATTTGGAGCATTTAGGGTACAACATTAAATATGTAATCATGTCATCCTTGAAACTAGGCAAAAAGCTGAATAGTTTTTATTTTAATTCAAATATTCAGTTGGCAAAGGTTGACTTGCTCTTTCTCGTATTTGGATATAATTTAAATATTTGTCCACATTCAATAATTAAGAAGTGTAAATAGTCAGAGAGATCTGAAATCTTAGAGCAGGGGTGTCCAAACTACGGCCCGCGAGACGTCATGAGTTTAATAAAGGAGGGAGATTTTAACTCATTTTAAAAGTCAATTTAGATACTGCTGATTTGTCGCCAACTTGTGGACAACATGAGTACTTCTGGTCTATGCAAATAAGTGCAGCATTACTAATATGACCCAATGCAAACAACCTTCCCTAGTCATGGTGCAAAAAAATAAAAATTGAACCAACACAAAATGCCAACAGACATGGCCACATATTATTAAAAAAAACGCCTATGCACCACAAAAAAAATCTAAATGACACCTATTTAAATCCATAACAAAGTCTGATGGGAAAAAATGCAAAACACTATCTCCACACATCCATTTTTGGCGCATTTTGGCTGCTTGATATTTCTGACTGATTACAAAACTTTAAGGAGGTTGTCACGGAAGTAAACAAGGTAGGAGTCGAACTTTCATATACTCTTAATATGCAATTATGTTATTATTAATTATATATCCATTATATTAATATGTACACACACACACACACACACACACACACACACATATATATATATATATATATATATATATATATATATATATATATATATATATACTGTATTTTCCGCACTATAAGGCGCACCGGATTATAAGGCGCACCTTCAATGAATGGCCTATTTTAAAACGTTGTTCATATATAAGGCGCACCGCATTATAAGGCACATAGAATAGACGCTACAGTAGAGGCTGGGGTTACGTCATGCATCCCGTAGTTGCGAGACCTGTTGTGGCTCAATATTGGTCCATATACTGTATAAGGCGTACCGGATTATAAGGCGCACCTTCAATGAATGGCCTATTTTAAAACTTTGTTCATATATAAGGCGCAGCGCATTATAAGGCGCAAAGATTAGATGCTACAGTAGAGGCTGGGGTTACGTTATGCATCCCGTAGTCGCGAGACGTGTTGTGGCTTAATATTGGTCCATATATAAGGCGCACCGGATTATAAAGCGCACTGTCAGATTTTGAAAAAATTGGAGGTTTTTAGGTGCGCCTTATAGTGCGGAAAATACGGTATATATATATATATATATATATATATATATATATATATATATATATATATATATATATATATATATATATATATATATATATATATATATATACACACATACATACATATATGTATATATATACACATACATACATATATACATACATACATACATACATATATATACATACATACATACATACATACATACATATATATATATATATAAAATATATATATATATATATGTATGTGTGGGAAAAAAATCACAAGACTATTTCATCTCTACAGGCCTGTTTCATGAGGGGTTTCCTCAATCCTCAGGAGGATTGAGGAAACCCCTCATGAAACAGGCCTGTAGAGATGAAATAGTCTTGTGATTTTTTTCCCACACATACATATTACGCTCTACCACGGTATCGAGCACTATTTTTTGGATAATCTAATTAAGACATATATATATATATATATATATATATATAATATATATATATATATATATATACATATATATATACATATATATATACATATATATATACATATATATATATATATATATATATATATATATATATATACATATATATATACATATATATATACATATATATATATATATATATATATATATATATATATATATACATATATATATACATATATATATACATATATATATATATATATATATATATATATATATATATATATTTATACAGTATATATATATATAGTTACTTTTCATGCAGTTGGCTTTCAGCCCTCGACCACATTTTTTTAGCCCAATGCGGCCCCCAGGGCAAAAAGTTTGGACACCCCTGACTTTTCAGGTGTTGTGACTGCTGAAAAACAGGTGAGACTTCTTGCGCGACACAAACCAGACCAGGCGGCACACTTGCTAATGAAAAATACAATTACACCTCACACCCTCATTCCCGCCGGGGCGGTCTCGGAGGCACCGGCCGACTGTTTACCCAACTCAACCCATGTGCTCGTCAACAGATATCTTGGGTATTTCCTGCGCCGATGAACCTCTTAGCGGACCAATCACAGACGGATTTAGAGCTGTACCACCAATCTGGGTTGGCTCTGTGGGATATTGGAGTCTATCCGACCAATCACGACAAGAGAAGCAGCATTTACGGATTGTCCAGCGCGAGATTTACGCTGACGTGAAACAATCACAGAGAAACTGTCTTTATCTTCTAATCTGAGACTGGAGTAATTACCAATTTATTAAGAATGTTTCTCTCTTGTAATTAGGAATGTATACCGAGTACCGGAAGTTTTTTGGTACTGGTTCCTAATTAGGTCGGTCTTTGAAAACCGAAACTGCTATCTGTATGTTTTGTTCCAGCTGACCGACGTAATTATAACGCGCTGTCACGTTCACTTCAGCTGCCTCTGCTATACGTTAAAATCAGTTTGAAATAATGACAAATAAGGAAGCAACACCAAACAAAAGTTTGTAACGCAACAATATTTCCTCCTCAAAGTCACGCACGCTGTGTCAGTTTGAAGTGAACGCGGTTTATCAAACGCCCTCCTAGCACACATATTTGACTTGTTTAAGACTTAAAAAAGGCCTTACGGTTATGGTTTGATTCGTGCTAACATAAATGCTGATTAAAATGCATTTTTTCCTCATCTTTATTTTCACAAATTACATATAGTACCGATAAGAGTACCGATAAAACCCGGCATCGATAAGAAATGTCGATAAGGGTATTGTACCGATAAAATCTTAACGATCCCTAATTGTACCACTTGTTTTAACAAGGTGATCCATCCATCCATTTTTTACCGCTTGTCCCTCTCAGATGTTGTTCCACAATGACCGAACTGACGCACAAAATTCAGCCTAAACAGACAACCATAGAAATTAGCCAGACCCGATCTCCCAATTGTAAAGAATCCTTTGTAAAAACCATGAATCTAGACGGTGATCCAGATAACCCTCAAAATCGAATCACTCGTACCTTATTGCATTTCGGACATTTTCTGAAACGCCAACTCCCCTCATAGCTTTTTCAGCTATCTATAGCATTGTAAACCCTCATGTTGTAAACCCTCATGTTGAAGTCATCCACTATTTTCGTCTCTGTGGGTGGAGGCGTACACAGACCGACAAGTTGAGCCTCGCAAAGTAGGGTAATGGAGTAGAAATGACCAGGATCACCCCCAAAATGTCATCACTTGTTCCTGATCCTGTTTCGGACATGTCCTGAGTTGCATGAAAATCCGCCCATAATTTCTTGAGTTATGTTGCTAACTGACGAACTGACTAACCGACAAACATAAGCGCCTGGCGGAGGTAATACCGGTGAATTACCTAGTTTGCTTCAGCACTATTTTGAACTAGTGAATATGTTGTTTTACTGTAAACACTAGGGCTGTGGATCATCGGGCATGATTCGATTCGATTTTTGGTGGTAACGATTCGATTCAGAATCGATTTTTGGTTCAAAACGATTTACGATTCAAATTCTATACTTTTTTAATACCATTGGGTGCCCATTCTATTATTAACTACATTATATATATATATATATATATATATATATATATATATATATATATATATATATATATATATATATATATATATATATATACTGCTGTGATACATTTCTATTATTACTTAAAATAAAACTGGTTTTGTTTGATAAAATTATACCCAAACATTTAATCA
>NC_084739.1:76987807-76992807 GCF_033978785.1 Entelurus aequoreus
CATTTGTCATATAAAACTCAGACTTTTATCACAATGTTGCCAATTTCTTTGTTGTTCTTGTAAAACGGTGACATTTTTTGAGTAAAATTAGGACTTGTCATAATTTTGCCAAGTAAAATTCTGATTATTATTGTAATAGTGCCAACATTTTAAAGTTTACTTATAAAATTGTGACTTTTGTCGAGTAAAATTGCGACTCTTTTCATAAAATTGCCCAAATTTGAAGCTTTTTCTTGTAAAATTCCAACTTTTAACATAACATTGCACGAATGTTCAGTTTTTCTTGCAAAATTTGGACTTGCGTTGAGTAAAATGACGACTTTTGTGATAATACTGCCCAAATTCTAAGTTTCTCTTGTGAAATTGTGACCTTTTTCTTGTGAAATTCCAACTCATTTTTCACAAGAAGCTTTTGCATAGTATGTATGTATACATGTGTGTGTGTATATATACATATATATACGCATACATACATACATACATGTATATATATATATATATATATATATATATATATATATATATATATATATATATATATATATATATATATATATATATATATATATATATATATATATATATAAGTATGGTGCCAGTATGCTGGTTTTTTCAATAAAATACTGGATAGGATAGAAATGTAGTTTGCTCTTTTATCCGATTATTAATCGATCAATCGAAGCAATAATCGACAGATTAATCGATTATCAAATTAATCGTTAGTTGCAGCCCTAATATATATATATATATATATATATATATATATATATATATATATATATATATATATATATATATATATATATATATATGTGTGTGTATGTATGTATGTATGTATGTGAATGTCTACCTATTATAATAATAAAATTGATATATAATTAATATTTTAATACAACTGAATATTAAAAGTATATGAAAGTTCAACTCCTACCTTGTTTTCTTCCGAGACGACCTCCTTAAAGCTTTGCAATCAATCAGAAATATCAAGCTTCTAAAATGCGCACAACATGGATAAGTGTGGAAAGAGTGTTTTGTGTTTTTTCCCATCATGCCTTGCAATGGATTTAAATGGGTGAAATTTCGAATTTATTCGGAAATGGGACGTTTTTTTTTGTAATATCCACAAAGTTCAGTGAGCAGGTTGTGTTACGTGTGACCATGTTTGTTGACATTTTGATTTTTTTCTTCTGCATCATGACTAGGAAAGGTTGTTTGGATTGGGTCCTATAAGTAAATGCTGTGCTTGTATTGTCAAAGCACACATCATGGTCAGTGAGCTGAGTTTCTTACATCATCCACAAGATAGTGACAAATTACCACCTTTATGGTATTTATGTTTAATACGAAAATACCCCGCACGGCCTGGTTACTTATTGAACTTGTGTCGTCGTCAAATGCGGCCTGCAGGCATCTTCAATTTTACCCGTGGGCCTTGGTTTGGACACCCCTGACTTTTATTGTGGTATACTCATCAACCATACATCACCCATTTTCTGATGGAGGGATGTTATGGATGTTTATTAGAAAAAGTAACATATAACATTGCTCAAAATGGCGCGGCAATATTTTTGCTTCCCCGTTTGATCCCTGTGCGAATAATTTGGGGCACAAATGAGAGTGCCCAATGAATATTTACAGATATAAGCAGAAAAACAGTGATGAGTTCATTAGGAACATTGCGTCATTTACACGTAGAAGGCCGATCATGGTTCGTGGAAGATAATCCTGCAAGGTAGCCTTTTTTTTTCCCTTTTTTATGTAGCACCCTGCCAGGAGGATTTCTCCTCGCCGGGACGGCGGCGGCGGACGCGCAGTCAGCTGGCGTCACGGTGCGTTTGACAGCAGCGAGAAGGTGCTGATAACTCCGAATGACAAAGTGTCAGAGCGGATGCGAGCGTGCGTTTTGATGCTCCTCCATAATGCACGCGGCTAATGAGGGCAGCCTCGCCGCGCGCGCAGCAGCCGCAGCCTATATCACGGGCTCTTAGCCTTTATAGCAGCTGACACCGGCAAATAAATGACTCCCCGGTAGGAGTACACGCACATGCACACGCTTGACCTTTGACCCCTTTAGGCTCCCCACTGAGGACCTACTCAAATTCAGTATTTGCTGATTATATTATATTCATATTTTGTTTTATTTTCTAAGCATAGGAAAACCTTCCCATTTGCACTTTGTCTCTGAGAAGAGACAATGTTTCTTTCTGCAGATAATAATTACAAATTGTGACGTGTTTTGGAATATTTTCCTATTTGAGAAAGCTTAGGTCTTTTGATTATTTATTTATGATGTCAAATAACATCTGGTCTACGCTTCTTAGAGGGAAGAACAAAAAGGGTGTGAGAGAGAAACAAAGAAACTTCCAGACTCGTATATCTGCTTAAAGGCCTACTGAAATGAATTTTTTTTTATTTAAACGGGGATAGCAGATCCATTCTATGTGTCACACTTGATCATTTCGCCATATTGCCATATTTTTGCTGAAAGGATTTAGTAGAGAACATCGACGATAAAGTTCGCAACTTTTGCTCGCTGATAAAAAAAAGCCTTGCCTGTACCGGAAGTAGCGTGACGTCACAGGTTGAAATGCTCCTCACATTTCCCCATTGTTTACACCAGCAGCGAGAGCGATTCGGACCGAGAAAGTGACGATTACCCCATTAATTTGAGCCAGGATGAAAGATTTGTGGATGAGGAACGTGAGAGTGAAGGATTAGAGTGCAGTGCAGGATGCATCTTTTTTCGCTCTGACCGTAACTTAGGTACTAGCTGGCTCATTGGATTCCACACTCTCTCCTTTTTCTATTGTGGATCACGGATTTGTATTTTAAACCACCTCAGATACTATATCCTCTTGAAAATGAGAGTCGAGAACGCGAAATGGACATTCACAGTGACTTGTATCTCCAGGACAATACATCGGCAAAACTAGCATCGGGCTTAACTGCAGATAGAAATAAAAGAAATAAGCCCCTGACTGGAAGGATAGACAGAAAATCAACAATACTATTAAACCATGGACCTGTAACCACACGGTTAATGCTTTCCAGCCTGGCGAAGCTTAACAATGCTGTTGCTAACGACGCCATTGAAGCTAACTTAGCTACGGGACCTCACAGAGCTATGCTAAAAACATTAGCTGCTCATCAACACCCGTGCTCACCTGCGTTCCAGCGATCGACGGAGCGACGAAGGACTTCACCCGATCATCCGTGTGGTCGGCGGCTAGCGTCGGATAGCGCGTCTGCTATCCAAGTCAAAGTCCTCCTGGTTGTGTTGCTGCAGCCAGCCGCTAATACACCGCTTCCCACCTACAGCTTTCTTCTTTGCAGTCTCCATTGTTCATTAAACAAATTGTAAAAGATTCACCAACACAGATGTCCAGAATACTGTGGAATTTTGAGATGAAAACAGAGCTATTGGATTTAATGGAGTCCGAATACTTCCGTTTCAACGATTGACGTCACGCGCATACGTCATCATACATAGACGTTTTCAACCGGAAGTTTAGCGGGAAATTTAAAATGTCACTTTAAAAGTTAACCCGGCCGTATTGGCATGTGTTGCAATGTTAAGATTTCATCATTGATATATAAACTATCAGACTGCGTGGTCGGTAGTAGTGGCTTTCAGTAGGCCTTTAAGGGAAGGTGAAGCCAGATGAGGAGGGGCACTGTGACCATATTATTAGATCAGTCATACTGGACTCGCGCTCTGAGGTCCGAGAGCCAGCTCCAGCTCGTGGTGCCCAAGACCAGACTTAAATCTAGGGGAGACAGGGCCTTCTCTGTGGTCGGCCCTAAGCTCTGGAACACTCTGCCCCTCCATGTTCCAACTGTTTCCCACAGTGAAGTGTTTTAAGTCTCGTCTTAAGACCCACTTTTATTCTCTGGCTTTTAACACTACGTGAGTTGTGTGGTCCTCTGTTGTCGTCTGTGTTTTTAAAATTTGGATTTCTATTTACTGTTTTAATTGGTTTTACCCTTTAAAATCGTTTTTAATCATATTTATCTTATATTGTTTTTATATGTATTTATTTTTTGTTTTTATTCAGTCATTGGTGGAGCTAAGGATAATATTTGAATGTTGTTTTTAATATTGTTGTGCAGCACTTTGGAAACATTTTGTTGTTTAAATGTGATACATAAATAAAGTGGATTGTATTGGATTGGAAATACGCAAACATTTGAAAGAGTTGGGATGTTTATCGAAGCTTAGCACTATTTTTTTTTTTTTAATGATTCACTTAAAGAAAAAAAAAACATAAAAAATAATGCTAAGTTTCGTTTAAATATGACTTATGGCGCTGTATCTGCGTGTGCGTATAAAAAAAACGTTTCCCATACGAACGGCTCTGTGGAGGGGGGGGCGTGGCCTGTGGGCCTGCCGCGGAACGGGGTGTGCAAGGACCAGCCTCGAAGACAGCGACAGGTGAGTGGATGGCCCAGGTGGGCCTTGTTATCTAATTGTCACGTCGGGGGTCGCATCGTTAGGAATACCCAACGTAACTGTTGCATTCGCAAACAAGGAAGCCAGACTGAGCGTGGCGAGCAAGGTGAATAAAAAGCTCTCTGATTAGTTGTTGACAGAAGCTGAGCGTGCCGACCACTAACCAGAGGCAGGTGAAAGCAATAAGCAGCCATGGCAATCAAACCAAACTCAGAGGTGTCACAAACAGGAACTAAAAGAGTCCAAAACTAACAGAAAATAACAAAAGCATGATCCGGACCACGGATCGTGACACTAATCACCTGTCGCCTTTATTAGCAGCAGCCGGGACGAGACACGGGGGTTGGAGTTGGAGTGGGAGCCAGAGAGAGCGAGAGAGACCCAGACGCAGAAAAAGACATTATGCTGGAAAGCAAAAACCTTGCACTATTTGATGAAAATAAAAGAGTGTTGTACCCCCTGATCCGGGCTCTCGTGGCAGTGTGTGGTGGTCCGAGGAACCCACTAGAAGGCAACCTCTACAGGCTCACATCTAGGAATCGGTTGTCGT
>NC_084739.1:76997807-77012807 GCF_033978785.1 Entelurus aequoreus
AACCGTGCATCACTTGTCGCTGCATGTGCACCTTCACTCGCAGGTTACACACTGACACACGCCCATAAATAATAATTTTCAAAATAAAAGCAGCACAGTTGTATTGCGCGCACGACATAGATGTTTTTTCAACTTTATTTTGTAATTAATGATTGCAGCTGTTCACATTCACTCACAATCACGCACACGCATACGTCCACACGGAAGTAATACAAATAACGATTTTCAAAACAAAAGCAGCACCGTTGTATTGCACACTCGACATAGATACTTTTTAAAATTTATTTTGTAATTTATAATTGGCCTCACGCGGGCCGGACAGGGACGCACAAAGGGCATTCTGCGGCCCGCGGGCCGCAGAATGCCCAGGTCTGGCTTAAGTTGTTCAACAGTCCGGGGGTCTCCCTTGTGCTATTTTAGGCTTCATAATGCGCCACACATTTCCAATGGGAGACAGGAGTGCTAGTACCCGCACTCTTTTACTATGAAGCCATGCGGTAGAACGTGTCTTGCTGAAATAAGCAGGGGCGTCCATGGTAACGTTGCTTGGATGGTAACATATGTTGCTCCAAAAGCTGTATGTACCTTTCAGCATTAATAGTGCCTTCACAGATGTGTAAGTTACCCATGTCTTGGGCACTAATACACCCCCATACCATCACACATGCTGGCTTTTCCACTTTGCGCCTAGAACAATCTGGATGGTTCTTTTCCTCTTTTTTCCAGAAGACACAACGTCCACAGTCTCCAGTAAAAATTTGAAATGTGGACTCATCAGACCACGGAACACTTTTACACTTTCCATCAGTCCATCTTAGATGCGCTCGGGCCCAGCGAAGCCGGCGTCGTTTCTGGGTGTTGTTGATAAATGGCTTTCGCTTTGCATTGTATAGATTTAACATGGACTTACAGATGTAACGACCAACTGTAGTTACCGACAGTGGTTTTCTGAATGGTTCCTGAGCCCATGTGGTGATATCCTTTACACGCTGATGTCGCTTTTTGATACAGTACCGCCTGAGGGATTGAAGGTCACGGGCATTCAATGTTGGTTTTCAGCCTTGCTGCTTGCGTGCCAGCAACTTCAGGGTTCCAGGTTCGATTCCCGCTTCCGCCATCCTAGTCACTGCCGTTGTGTCCTTGGGCAAGACACTTTCCCAGTGCCACCCACACTGGTTTAAATGTAACTTAGATATTGGGTTTCACTATGTAAAAGCGCTTTGAGTCACTAGAGAAAAGCGCTATATAAATACAATTCACTTCACTTCACACTAATCAGACAAAAACACAGGATCACGATGTAAAAATATCAATTAAAATGATAATACTTCCTTATTCCCTTTTATTACATACACAATGTATAATAAAGTCAATATAGCAAAATATTTCAACAAAAGCAAAAACTACTATGTGTCCTTTATTTCCTGAAAATAATGAAAAAGACTACAAAAAAAAGTGTGATATTGTATCAAAATACTTAGTATCGTCACTGTCCATATTGGTATCGATCTGCCAACATTCAAGAACCCTCGCATAGCGGTTAGCAGGGGCGCCGCTAGGGATTTTGGGCCCCATGAAAAGAATCTTTACAGGGCCCCCAACACAGCGGCAACATTATAATTTCATCATCATTAGGGGCCTCTCTGGGCCCCCCTCCATCATGGGCCCCAAGAATCCGTCTCCTTTACCCCCCCCACCCCCCCCCCCCACCCCCCTTTTCGGCGCCCCTGGCGGTTAGCATAGCTTCTTGTAAGGTGTGTGGTGTAGCATGTTTAGCTCTTCCTCATCCCCCAGTGATAATGCTACTTGTAAGGAACAGTTTATTTGTATTAGTGATTTAGAAGCTCGCTACAAGCGGAGACGCAACACGTACGAAAGTCTCCGTCGTCCCCGTTTGATATGTTTCTTTGTGGTCCACCAGTGAGCTCCAACCTGAGCCATGGGGAGTACCCGGACTGCAGGAGCGAGAGGGAGTCGTTGGGGGAGGCGTCGCTCCTGGTGTCCCCTCTGGTGGTGGCGGGGATCGTCATAGGCCTGGTGCTCTTCCTGTCCTGCGTCACCATCATCGTGGGCAGCCTCCGCAAAGACAGCCGACTGAGGAACCCGCACCTGCCAGCCAGCTACGGTCGGTGCAGGACGGACGGACGTGGGGGGTTGGGGGTGGGCTGGGGGGTCCGGCCCAAAGGTGACCATGTCTCTGTGACTAACGCAGGTCCTGATGCGTACTCCTTCGGGGGCTCGGCCGGGGACCTGAGGTCCGCCTGCTTCCAGGACTTCTCTTCCGCTTGGAACTTGGACTCTTTCAGTCTGTCACAGGTCAACCACTTGTACCCCGACTCTCCTCCACGGTGAGTCCTTGTCCTTCCCTTTGTGCGCCAATTAAGTCGGACCGTTTGTGTTGAATTGAAGACGTTTACGTTCGCTTCAAGTTCCCCAGACGCAAAAACACTCGTCTTTTTGACATTTCCATCAAACGCCAACGTGGCCTCCTCTCCTCCTCGGTGCTCATTTATCAGCGTGCTTGGCTGCCCTTTGGATGAACGTGTGTGTGCGTGTGTGCGTGTGTGTGTGTTAGTGTGTGTGTGCGTGTGTGTGTGCGTAAAAAGGCAGACGTCAAGGTGTGTTTGATCTAAATGTCAGCTGGTTTAATTGGCAACTTTAATAATTCAAACACACCCTTTCCCCTGCTGTGTGTGTGTGTGCGTGTGTGTGTGTGTGTGTGTGTGTGTGTGTGTGTGTGTGTGTGTGTGTGTGTGTGTGTGTGTGTGTGTGTGTGTGTGTGTGTGTGTGTGTGTGTGTGTGTGTGTGTGTGTGTGTGCTTGTATTTGTACCCTTCTTGAGACACCAACAATACCGTCCATATGAGGAGGTGTCGGTTTTAAACGTGCGCCCCCTCTGGTCGACATATGAAATAACAAGTGTGAGTAAGAAATTGAAACGTGCCCCCATTGGCCAAAATGTATTAAAAAAATATAATAAATATGTATATAGAGACATACTGTAATAACTTGAAGTAAATAATGAAGATTAAAAACCCATTACCAACAAAAAATGTGTTTAAATAAATAAATAACTAAAAGCAGTCTTTTTCTCACAATGTGTCGACTTCTTTCTTATAAAATTGGGAAAAAATTCTCATTTTCTTTCTGTTTCTGTAATACTGCAATATTTTCTCGTAAAACGATTACTTTTTAATGTAAAATGATTACTTTTTTTCATGTAAAATGATTACTTTTTTATGTAAAATGATGACTTTTTAATGCAAAATGGTGACATTTGTCATATAAAATTCAGACTTTTATCACAATATTGCCAATGTTTTTGTTGCTCTTGTAAAATTGTGACATTTTTGGAGTAAAATGATGACTTTTGTCATAATTTTGCCAAGTAAAATTCCGATTGTTATTATAATATTGCCAAAATGTAAAAGTTTTCTTATAAAATTGTGACTTTTGTCGAGTAAAATGACGACTCTTTTCATAAAATTGCCAAAATGTTGAGCTTTTCTCGTAAAATTGCGACTGTCATTGAGTACAATTCCGACTTTTATCATAATATTGCACAAATGTTCAGTTTTTCTTGTAAAATTTGAACTTGCTTTGAGTAAAATTACGACTTTTATTATAATACTGCCAAAATTCTAAGTTTTTGTGTGCGTGTGTGTGTGTGTGTGTGTGTGTGTGTGTGTGTGTGTGTGTGTGTGTGTGTGTGTGTGTGTGTGTGTGTGTGTGTGTGTGCTTGTATTTGTACCCTTCTTGAGACACCAACAATACCGTCCAAATGAGGAGGTGTCGGTTTTAAACGTGCTCCCCCTCTGGCTGACATATGAAATAAAATGTATTAAAAAAATATAATAAATATGTATATAAAGACATACTGTAATAACTTGAAGTAAATAATGAAGATTAAAAACCCATTACCAACAAAAAATGTGTTTAAATAAATAAATAACTAAAAGCAGTCTTTTTCTCACAATGTGTCGACTTCTTTCTTATAAAATTGGGAAAAAATTCTCATTTTCTTTCTGTTTCTGTAATACTGCAATATTTTCTCGTAAAACGATTACTTTTTAATGTAAAATGATTACTTTTTTTCATGTAAAATGATTACTTTTTTATGTAAAATGATGACTTTTTAATGCAAAATGGTGACATTTGTCATATAAAATTCAGACTTTTATCACAATATTGCCAATGTTTTTGTTGCTCTTGTAAAATTGTGACATTTTTGGAGTAAAATGATGACTTTTGTCATCATTTTGCCAAGTAAAATTCCGATTGTTATTATAATATTGCCAAAATGTAAAAGTTTTCTTATAAAATTGTGACTTTTGTCGAGTAAAATGACGACTCTTTTCATAAAATTGCCAAAATGTTGAGCTTTTCTCGTAAAATTGCGACTGTCATTGAGTACAATTCCGACTTTTATCATAATATTGCACAAATGTTCAGTTTTTCTTGTAAAATTTGAACTTGCTTTGAGTAAAATTACGACTTTTATTATAATACTGCCAAAATTCTAAGTTTTTGTGTGCGTGTGTGTGTGTGTGTGTGTGTGTGTGTGTGTGTGTGTGTGTGTGTGTGTGTGTGTGTGTGTGTGTGTGTGTGTGTGTGTGTGTGCTTGTATTTGTACCCTTCTTGAGACACCAACAATACCGTCCATATGAGGAGGTGTCGGTTTTAAACGTGCGCCCCCTCTGGCTGACATATGAAATAAAATGTATTAAAAAAATATAATAAATATGTATATAGAGACATACTGTAATAACTTGAAGTAAATAATGAAGATTAAAAACCCATTACCAACAAAAAATGTGTTTAAATAAATAAATAACTAAAAGCAGTCTTTTTCTCACAATGTGTCGACTTCTTTCTTATAAAATTGGGGAAAAATTCTCATTTTCTTTCTGTTTCTGTAATACTGCAATATTTTCTCGTAAAACGATTACTTTTTAATGTAAAATGATTACTTTTTTTAATGTAAAATGATTACTTTTTTATGTAAAATGATGACTTTTTAATGCAAAATGGTGACATTTGTCATATAAAATTCAGACTTTTATCACAATATTGCCAATGTTTTTGTTGCTCTTGTAAAATTGTGACATTTTTGGAGTAAAATGATGACTTTTGTCATCATTTTGCCAAGTAAAATTCCGATTGTTATTATAATATTGCCAAAATGTAAAAGTTTTCTTATAAAATTGTGACTTTTGTCGAGTAAAATGACGACTCTTTTCATAAAATTGCCAAAATGTTAAGCTTTTCTCGTAAAATTGCGACTGTTATTGAGTACAATTCCGACTTTTATCATAATATTGCACAAATGTTCAGTTTTTCTTGTAAAATTTGAACTTGCTTTGAGTAAAATTACGACTTTTATTATAATACTGCCAAAATTCTAAGTTTTGGTGTGTGTGTGTGTGTGTGTGTGTGTGTGTGTGTGTGTGTGTGTGTGTGTGTGTGTGTGTGTGTGTGTGTGTGTGTGTGTGTGTGTGTGTGTGTGTGTGTGTGTGTGTGTGCTTGTATTTCTACCCTTGAAAAGTAGCTTCCATATGAGGAGGTGTGAACAAGTTAGTACATAAGTCATGGTCCCAATACAGACAAAGCATTGCATCTAATAGAGAATGTCTCATTAGCACCCCTGGTGGTGAAATCTATCAAAATGAGGGTGGTCCCAAAAAGTAGGGATTTTTCAAATTGACTGTGTGTCGGTTTTAAAAGTGTGCCCCCTCTGGTCGACATATGAAATAACAAGTGTGTGTAAGATATTGGCCAATTGGCCAAAATGTATTAAAAAAATATAATAAATATGTATATAGAGACATACTGTAATAACTTGAAGTAAATAATGAAGATTAAAAAACCATTACCAACAAAAAAAAATTCTCATATTATTTCTGTTTCTGTAATACTGCAATATTTTCTCGTAAAATTATTACTTTTTAATATACAATTATTACTTTTTAATGTACAATTATTACTTTTTAATGTAAAATTATTGCTTTTTTATGTAAAATGGTTACATTGGTGACATTTGTCATATAAAATTCAGACTTTTATCACAATATTGCCAATGTTTTTGTTGTTCTTGTAAAATAGTGACATTTTTTTGAGTAAAATGATGACTTTTGTCATAATTTTGCCAAGTAAAATTTCCGATTATTATTATAATGCCAACATTTGAAAGTTTTCTATATAATTGTGACTTTTGTCGAGTAAAATGCCGACTCTTTTCATAAAATTGCCAAAATGTTAAGCTTTTCTTGTACAATTACGACTGTTATTGATTAAAATTCCGACTTGTATCATAATATCGCACGAATGTCCAGTTTTTCTTGTAAAATTTGGACTTGCTTTGAGTTAAATGACAACTTTTATTATAATACTGCCAAAATTCTAAGTTTTTCTTGTGAAATCGTGACCTTTTCCTTGTGAAATCCCAACTCATTTTTCACAACAAGCTTTTTTATATTTGCATAGTATGTATATATTATTAATGTTGTAAATACACTTCTTTATATATCTAGAAAGGCTGGTCCTAAAGAGGTGGGCATTTGTCACCGGGCTCAAGAAGGTAACAAATACAAGAATGTGTTTGTGTGTGTGGGGGGGAGGGGGGAGGGGTGGGGGTTGTCACAGATGGTTGAAAGATACTCAGATCAGCTGAGAATGTTATACCTCCAACACACGCACAGAAGAGGCGCTCACCTGTGGAGACTTAAAGCCTGTACTTCCTCGTGCTGAGACACACACACACACACACACACACACACTTGCTACTTTCCTGAGCCCTGTGAATATGACCATGAATGACCATGTTTATTGATAATAATTATTAATAGTATTGTATCAATTTCTCACATGCATTCCATTGCACTTTGTTGTTTTTTTTAAATATTCTTTATTTTTTACATACATTTTTACATATTGTCAATTGCTTCTTATGTTTTATTCTACTTATTTACATTTTGTTTCTCACTTTCCTTCCGTCAAAGTCAAAGCATTGCGATTCTGCCGAGGCGGCATCAAACGTTACGCCCATAATCCAACTGGTGGGTCACATGACCAACGGAATCTTGATCCTACGAGCAGAGGCGGCGCGGTGCTGCAACTTGTGACGCGCCTCGCGGTGTTTCGGTGCCCAAGTTCAATTTCACACTTTCAAACAAACTCTTTTTTTTCAGCAGGAAGTGGAAGTTGTTATGTCTTCATGGGGACATGTCTTACTATTGCAGGGCCGTACCAACAACCATGTGTCCTTAAAAAAAAAAATTTTTTAACTATATTGAATGTAATCTAAGGTACTGTGAATTCCGGACTATAAGCCGCTATTTTTTTCCCTACGCTTTGTACACAGCGGCTTATAAAATGGTGTTTTACGCTGGCGGCCATAATGCAAATAGTTTTTCGTAAAACACATGCAAAGACACTGATATGGTGTGTTATCGTTCGAACTAGGGCGCCATCTTTTGGGCGAGTTCGTTTACTGCAGGTGTTGCTGGGTGAAAACATGGAAGTGTTTCCTGCTGTTTAAAGCTTTGAACCGGAAGTAGAAGCGCTGCTTCATCTTGTAGTCGTCCATAGCGTTTCTACTCGAAAGGATTCTTCATTCATCCTTCCAAGCAACGTTTGTAAGTTTTGCAATATAACTAAAACAATTCGTACTTACTAAACCGTCCCATGTGTAACAATTTAAATTTAAAAAATGTTTTTAATAAGAATATGTTTTTAGGCCATCTCTATGCAACCAGAGGGAGCTTTTCTAACCAGTAACTTGTTTTGAAAACGTTTCATTATAATTATTATACCGAATGATATATTGCGAGAATCGTGTTGAATCGTGAATCGATTCTGAATCGAATCGTTACCCCAGGAATTGGAATGGGGTCGAATCGTTATGTGTCCAAAGATTTACACCCCTTATTGGTAGATAGTAAGGGTGCACAAAAAATTGATTCACATCCGAATTGTGATTTTTATTCATACTGATTCTGAATCGATTCATTCTTTTCAAAAAATACAATTTAATTTAAAAACATTTTTTTAATAAGAATATGTTTTTAGGCCATCTCCATGAAACCAGAAGGAGCTTTTCTAACCTGTAACCTGTTTTGAATATTAATTATAATTATTATACTAAATAATACATTGCGAGAATCGTGTTGAATCGTGAATCAATTCTGAATCGAATCGTCGCACCAGGAATCGGATCGAATCGATTCCTTAAAAATATGTTTTTAGGCCATCTCCATGCAACCAGAATGAGGTTTTCTAGCCTGTAACTTGTTTTGAAAAAGTTTCATAATAATTATAATACCAAATAACACATTGCGAGTATCGATTCTGAATCAAATCGTCACCCCAAGAATCCGAATCGGATCGAATCGTTAGGTACCCAAATATTCCCACTCCTAATAGATTGATATTAGGGGTGCACCAAAAAATAGACTCACATCCCAATTGTGATTTTTATTCATTCTGATTCTAAATCGATTCATAATTTTTTTTAAATTGCTTAAAAACATACAATTTAAAAACATTTTTAATAAGAATATGTTCTTAGGCCATTTCCATGCAACCAGAAAAAGCTTTTCTAACCAGTAACCTGTTTTAAAAAGTTTCATTGTAATTATTATTCCAAATAATACATTGCAAGAATCCTGTTGAATCGTGAATCGATTCTGAATCCAGTCGTTACCCCAGGAATTGGAATGGGGTCGAATCGTTATGTCTCTAAGATTCACACAGAATCAAAAAATCTATAGATAGATAGATAGATAGATAGATAGATAGATAGATAGATAGATAGATAGATAGATAGATAGATAGATAGATAGATAGATAGATAGATAGATAGATAGATAGATAGATAGATAGATAGATAGATAGACAGTAGGGGTGTACATAAAAATCGATTCACATCCGAATTGTAATATTTATTCATACTGATTCAAAATCAATTCTTTATTTTTAAAAATTGCTTTAAAAAAAATACGATTTAATAAATAAAAACATTTTTTTAAATAAGAATATGTTTTAAGCCATCTCTATGCAACCAGAAGGAGCTTTTCTAACCTGTAACCTGTTTAAAAAAAGTTTAATTATAATCATTATACCAAATAATACATTGCGAGAATCCTGTTGAATCGTGAATCGATTCTGAATCGAATCGTCACACCAGGATTCGGATCGAATCGTTATCTGTCCAAAGATTCACACCTGTCAGGTTCAAACACTGATGACATCTATTAAACAAGACAAGAAGCAAAGAACTAAACAGAGACAAAATACAATTTGGCTCAATTTGAGGAGAAACGTCTGGACTGTACTCTTCGACAGTTCCACCATGCTCTGGCGAAAGATATTATTTGGACTTTCCCTGATTACATGGCAACAGCTGTTTCTAAGGGGCGTGGGTCGTAAACAGCCATCGCCTTTGGTTACAGAACAGTTCAAAAGAAAAGGTCGTAAAACAGTTTAAAGAAGCAGTGCCTGGAGGGGAGTCTGGCCCTGCTTCCTCTTCGCTTTTGTAGTTCTTGGGTCAAGACAATATCTTTCTGTTGATTACAATACATGAACGAAACAGAACACCTTCATTTTGCTTCCCATCCTACACAGTGGAGTTTTACCAGCCTTCTTCTTGGTAGGTTCAAAGACAGCTTTTGTCTTCTCGCCGGGAACTCATTGAAACACAAAGTTTTGTGATAACTTAGATACAATTATTCTGACAACACCCCTTATAAATAGATAGATAGATAGATAGATAGATAGATAGATAGATAGATAGATAGATAGATAGATAGATAGATAGATAGATAGATAGATAGATAGATAGATAGATAGATAGATAGATAGATAGATAGATAGATAGATAGATAGATAAGGGTGCACAAAAAAATCTAATCACATCCAAATCGCGAATTGTATTCATCCTGAATTTAAATCGATTCATAATTTTCCAAAAGTGATTGAAAAAATACCATTTAATTAAAAAAATAGGAAGAAATTAAAAATATATATATATTTATGATGTAGCCAAAAGCACATCAAACAATAAATTACGAAATTTGTGTTTAATTGGGAATCGAATAACCACTCCAGGAATCGAATCGAATCGTTCGCTGCCCAAAGACTAGCACCCCGAGTACAAGTGAAGTGAAGTGAATTATATTTATATAGCGCTTTTCTCTAGTGACTCAAAGCGCTTTTACATAGTGAAACCCAATATCTAAGTTACATAGATAGATAGATAGATAGATAGATAGATAGATAGATAGATAGATAGATAGATAGATAGATAGATAGATAGATAGATAGATAGATAGATAGATAGATAGATAGATAGATAGATAGATGGATGGATGGATGGATGGATGGATGGATGGATGGATGGATGGATGGATGGATGGATGGATGGATGGATGGATGGATGGATGGATGGATGGATGGATAGATAGATAGATAGATAGATAGATAGATAGATAGATAGATAGATAGATAGATAGATAGATAGATAGATAGATAGATAGATAGATAGATAGATAGATAGATAGATAGATAGATAGATAGATAGATAGATAAGGGTGCACAAAAAAATCTAATCACATCCAAATCGCGAATTGTATTCATCCTGAATTTAAATCGATTCATAATTTTCCAAAAGTGATTGAAAAAAATACCATTTAATTAAAAAAATAAAAAAATTGCAAGAAATTAAAAAATATATATATTTATGATGTAGCCAAAAGCACATCAAACAATAAATTACGAAATGTGTGTTTAATTGGGAATCGAATAACCACTCCAGGAATCGAATCGAATCGTTCGCTGCCCAAAGACTAGCACCCCGAGTAGAAGTGAAGTGAAGTGAATTATATTTATATAGCGCTTTTCTCTAGTGACTCAAAGCGCTTTTACATAGTGAAACCCAATATCTAAGTTACATAGACAGCTAGACAGCCTGGCCCCGTGTGGCCCCCCGAGTCAAGAAGTGTGTTGTCTTGTGTTTGTCAGCCGCTCGCAGACTTCCAGGCGGTCTGGGCGGTCTGGGATCAAACCTCCGCCTGCAGCTACCAACTCTGCTCTCGCCTTGGCTGCTGCCCAACCGCTTTCTTGTGGTCCAAATCACCACATGCTGACATCAATGAGGTTGTTTGGTTTTCCTGTTCTTTTCTTGTCGTGCCTTGGGGGAGGTTTGTCATTTCACACTATTCTTCCTAAGAATGCGTGTCCGTTCGGATGCTGGCAAGAAACGACACACCAGAGGCCGAGGGACGGACGGAACTCGCCGACAAAACCTTTCATTCACACCCGGCAAGCGCACGCGCCTTAGCGGAAGGTGTGGCGTAGCACGTTCGTTGTGGCGTGTGATGGCAAGCTGGCCACTCCCCCGGGGGAAGGTAACAGAGAAAAGTGGTTTTAAGTACATTTTTATTGGAATAAAAATTATTCTGATAAGTAGTTGGGAAGGGGTAGGACAAACCTGCAGGAAAATGTATTTATTGTTATTTTTTTAACCCAACTTTTGGGTCGAGGAGCGCTAAATCGCACAACCCAATAGTTGGGTTAGGGATAACCCAACATTGTAGTTAGCGTAACTCAACTTTGGGTCAATAATTCAACTCAAAAATTGGGTCGACTCTTGGGTCAAGGAGCGCTAAATCGGACATCCCAATAGTTGGGTTAGGGATAACTCAACATTGTAGTTAGCATAACTCAACTTTGGGTCAATAATTCAACCCAAAAATTGGGTCGACTCTTGGGTCAAGGAGCGCTAAATCGGACAACCCAATAGTTGGGTTAGGGATAACCCAACATTGTAGTTAGCGTAACTCAACTTTGGGTAAATAATTCAACCCAAAAATTGGGTCGAGAAGACATAACCCAATAATTGGGTTATTTATGTAACCCAAAAAGAGGGTCGTCCTTTTCGGAAACAGCAGTTGCGTTAAAATCGGGGGAGGTTTGTCATCCCACACTATTCTTGTTAAGAATGTGTGTCCGGATCCTGGCAAGAAACGACTCACCAGAGGCCGAGGGACAGACGGAACTCGCCGACAAAACCTTTTATTCACACCCGGCAAGCGTGTTAGCGGAAGGTGTAGCGGAGCACTTTCGTTGTGGCGAGTGATGGCTCACTAGCCACTCCACTGGGGGAAGATATCAGAGAAAAGTGATTTTAAGTAAATTTTTATTGAAATAAAAATTATTCTGATAATGAGTTGGGAAGGGGTAGGACAAACCAGCAGGAAAAAAAATGTATTGTTGTTTTTTTAACCCAACTTTTGGGTCAAGGAGCGCTAAATCGGACAACCCAATAGTTGGGTTAGGGATAACCCAACATTGTAGTTAGCGTAACTCAACTTTGGGTCAATAATTCAACTCAAAAATTGGGTCGACTCTTGGGTCGAGGAGCGCTAAATCGCACAACCCAATAGTTGGGTTAGGGATAACCCAACATTGTAGTTAGCGTAACTCAACTTTGGGTCAATAATTCAACTCAAAAATTGGGTCGACTCTTGGGTCGAGGAGCGCTAAATCGCACAACCCAATAGTTGGGTTAGGGATAACCCAACATTGTAGTTAGCATAACTCAACTTTGGGTCAATAATTCAACCCAAAAATTGGGTCGACCCTTGGGTCAAGGAGCGCTAAATCGGACAACCCAATAGTTGGGTTAGGGATAACCCAACATTGTAGTTAGCGTAACTCAACTTTGGGTAAATAATTCAACCCAAAAATTGGGTCGAGAAGACATAACCCAATAATTGGGTTATTTATGTAACCCAAAAAGAGGGTCGTCCTTTTCGGAAACAGCAGTTGGGTTAAAATCGGGGGAGGTTTGTCATCCCACACTATTCTTGTTAAGAATGTGTGTCCGGATCCTGGCAAGAAACGACTCACCAGAGGCCGAGGGACAGACGGAACTCGCCGACAAAACCTTTTATTCACACCCGGCAAGCGTGTTAGCGGAAGGTGTAGCGGAGCACTTTCGTTGTGGCGAGTGATGGCTCACTAGCCACTCCACTGGGGGAAGGTATCAGAGAAAAGTGATTTTAAGTAGATTTTTATTGAAATAAAAATTATTCTGATAATGAGTTGGGAAGGGGTAGGACAAACCAGCAAAAAAAAAATGTATTGTTGTTTTTTTAACCCAACTTTTGGGTCAAGGAGCGCTAAATCGGACAACCCAATAGTTGGGTTAAAGATAACCCAACATTGTAGTTAGCGTAACTCAACTTTGGGTAAATAATTCGACCCAAAAATTGGGTCGAGAAGACATAACCCAATTATTGGGTTATTTATGTAACCCAAAAAGAGGTTTGTCCTTTTCTGAAGCAGCAGTTGGGTTAAAATTGGGGGAGGATTGTCATCTCACACTATTCTTGTTAAGAATGCGTGTCCGGATGCTGGCAAGAAACGACTCACCAGAGGCAGAGGGACAGACTTTTCATTCACACCCGGCAAGCGCGTTAGCGGAAGGTGTAGCGGAGCACTTTCGTTGTGGCGTGTGATGGCTCGCTAGCCACTCCCCGGGGGGAAGGTAACAAAGAAAAGTGGTTTTAAGTACATTTTTATTGGAATAAAAAGTATTCTGATAAGTAGTTGGGAAGGAGTAGGACAAACCAGCAGGAAAAAATATTGATTATTATTTTTTTAACCCAACTTTTGGGTCGAGGAGCGCTATATCGCGCAACCCAATAGTTGGGTTAGGGATAACTCAACATTGTAGTTAGCGTAACTCAAGTTTGGGTCAATAATTCAACCCAAAAATTGGGTCGATTCTTGGGTCAAGGAGCGCTAAATCAGACAACCCAATAGTTGGGTTAAGGATAACCCAACATTGTAGTTAGCGTAACTCAACTTTTGGGTAAATAATTCAACCCAAAAATTGGGTCGAGAAGACATAACCCAATTATTGGGTTATTTATGTAACCCAAAAAGAGGTTTGTCCTTTTCTGAACCAGCAGTTGGGTTAAAATTGGGGGAGGTTTGTCATCTCACACTATTCTTGTTAAGAATGCGTGTCCGGATGCTGGCAAGAAACGACTCACCAGAGGCCGAGGGACAGACTTTTCATTCACACCCGGCAAGCGTGTTAGCGGAAGGTGTAGCGGAGCACTTTCGTTGTGGCTTGTGATGGCTCGCTAGCCACTCCCCCGGGGGAAGGTAACAGAGAAAAGTGATTTTAAGTAAATTTTTATTAAAATAAAAATGATTCTGATAAGTAGTTGGGAAGGGGTAGGACAAACCAGCAGGAAAAAAAATGTATTGTTTTTTTAACCCAACTTTTGGGTCGAGGAGCGCTAAATCGCGCAACCCAATAGTTGGGTTAGGGATGACCCAACATTGTAGTTAGCATAACTCAACTTTGGGTAAATAACTCAACCCAAAAATTGGGTCGAGAAAAAGTAACCCAAGTTGTTGGGTTATTTATTTAACCCAAAAAGGGGTTTGTCCTTTTCTGAACCAGCAGTTGGGTTAAATTTGAGTTATTTTTTAACCCAACTGTTTTTAGGGATTAAAAGTGTTACAGGACATCCACCGCTTCACTCCAGCCCCGACTCTGTCGCCAATTTGCACCTGAGCAACACCGACGCCACTCTGAGTTAGACAGCATACCACTGCCATCTGATGTCTTAGAAGTGCAACTGCATCGCAAATGAGACTCGAAGGTTACTAGAAAACGGGATATAACAACTGGACAGCAATTTATTAACACACAGAAACGAAACGAAAATTGAGTACTGGTATTGATCCCTGGGTATATACCTTATCGGTTCAATTAAGAACGGACCCCATCCTTTACTGGTAGGTACAAGACGCATTGATGCCGAAAAAAAGTTGATAACCCCCAACTTTGGGAGAACCTGCTAAAGTATTTTATGTATTTAATAACCACGGTCCCTAACTAAACATGGCGCTATGGTTAAAGTACCTGTGACCTGCTGTGTAAATGAATGAATGTCTTTATCTCCGTCTTAGGTACGATGAATGC
>NC_084739.1:77022807-77040307 GCF_033978785.1 Entelurus aequoreus
GTGTTGCAGTTGCCACGCTGTGAAAGTAAACGTCAAGAACTCAGCCAACACGCCTCGTCTGCATTATTTATAATTAGACAGACAACACATATACAGTGTGATTTTGTTTTGTTTACAAGGAAAGAAAAACAAAAGTTAAAAAAGGGAGATATGTTGTATATATATGTATGTGCTGCGGTTGTTTTAAGAACGTTGCGACAGCTGCCGTAAAGGAGGTGCGTTGCTAGCCTGGTTGCTATGTTTCCGGTTGGTCGTAAAAGTGTTTGTCATGTGTTTTTACCCTGCTAAAATCTCTCAGTAAAGTTATTCGTTGGATTATAGCTTTTGTTTCGAACTTTATTACACCTTGGAGCGCTTTTTCCCGTCCATTGTTTTCCTGCTTTCCCTATCTGCGCCTAATGACTGAGCTACGTGACGTCATTTCTTGTGATGTCCCACGGAGCATTTCTGGTCGGGACGGGATTTCACTCTTTTTCTTTACTATAGTGGTCTCGATAACGGGTACCGGTTCTCAAAAAGGTATTCGAGTCCGAGGACTCGGTTCTTTTCTTATCAAACAACCGGGAAAACGGGTTTCGAGTATCATCTCTATGTATTAGTGCCCAAGACATGGGTAACTTACACATCTGTGAAGGCGCCATTAATGCTGAAAGGTACATACAGGTTTTGGAGCAACATATGTTGCCATCCAAGCAACGTTATCATGGACGCCCCTGCTTATTTCAGCAAGACAATGCCAAGCCACGTGTTACATCAACGTGGCTTCATAGTAAAAGAGTGCGGGTACTAGACTGGCCTGCCTGTAGTCTAGACCTGTCTCCCATTGAAAATGTGTGGAGCATTATGAAGCCTAAAATACCACAACGGAGACCCCCGGACTGTTGAACAACTTCAGCTGTACATCAAGCAAGAATGGCAAAGAATTCCGCCTGAAAAGCTTCAAAAATGTGTCTCCTCAGTTCCCAAATGTTTACTGAGTGTTGTTAAAAGGAAAGGCCATGTAACACAGTGGTAAAAATGCCCCTTTGACAACTTTTTTGCAATGTGTTGCTGCCATTCAATTCTAAGTTAAAGATTTTTTTTTTTTTTAAATGAAGTTTCCCAGTTGGAACATGAAATATCTTGTCTTTGCAGTCTATTCAATTGAATATAAGTTGAAAAGGATTTGCAAATCGTTGCATTCTGTTTTTAATTACGAATTACACAACGTGCCAACTTTACTGGTTTTGAATTTTGTACATTCTATTACCATCAGCGTTAGCAATTAGCACAGGAAACAATTTCACAATTTCATCAGCGTTTACTTCGTTGGGGTAGAATTTCCAGGCGTCGGAATGTTTAACAAGCAGGAGGTACAACATTTCTCTGCGAGGAAATTGATATCGCAGACGAGCCGACGTCTCGTTTTTCCGCTTCAATCGGCCACAAACCAGCGAGGGCGGACATGTTTGAAGTAAGGCATGTAGACCGTCAACAATGCCTTCAAATACATCCTCTGCATTTATTCATTCAAATACCAAGACGTCAATGTGCAAACGTCAACACATGTATGCCATTTATGTGATTTATGGCTGAAAAGTTGTGCATTTGTTTTGCAGAAGATGATGAGGAAGAAGTTGAAGAAGAAGACTGGGATTCCATGGAACCAATTCCATAGACTCCACTTTATAATTCTACCAGCAAATAAATGACATAGTATAATTGTCATCATGATGATATGTTGCTGTCTATGCTTTAATCAGATACTTTCAAATTCAATAAAAACGCTTCCAAACCGCACGTCATGGATGATTAGAGTTGATAAAAACTCACTTTTAGCCTTTTCGTCTGGACTTTTTCTTTACTGATTCATGGCTACGAGCTTACACATATTAGCGAGCAAAGAAACTATAATATAATTATTATCAAGCAAAGAAATGAAGAAATATCAGCAAGCCGTTAAGAAATGTTAGTAAACAATGGAGAAAAATTAGTAAACAATAAAACAGAAATATTAGCAAACAATAAAGTTATCCAAGAAATATCAGTAAAAAAAAAAAAAAAGAAATTTTAGTAAAAAAATCGGAAAATATTAGTAAACCATAAAACAGAATTATCAGCGAGCAATGATTAAATATAAGCAAACAAAGAAATATTAGTAAACAATAAACTATCATAGAAATATCAGCAAGCAGTTAAGAAATGTTAGCAAAGAAAGCTTTCAGAAATATCAGCAACAAATATAGAAATTATAGTAAAAAATAAGAAGTATAAGTAAATAATAAAACAGAAATATCACCAACCATTGAAAAAATGTTAAGTATTATAAAACAATGAAACTATCACAGTCATTGCAGCAAAAAATGAAGAAATGTTAGTAAAAAAAAAATTGGAAATATTAGTAAACCATAAAAAAGAATCATATTAGCAAACAATGAAGACATATTAGTAAACAATAAAACTAGCATACAAATATCAGCAAGCAATGAATCAGAAGTATCAGCAAAAATATAGAAATAATAGTAAAATAAAAGAGAAGTAAAGTAAATAATAAAACAGAAATACCAGCAAGCAATAAAGAAATATTAAATATTATAAAACAATAAAACTATCACAGAAATATCAGCAGGCAATGAAGAAATGTTAGTAAACAATGAAGAAATATTAACAAACAATGAAACTATCACAGACATATAAGCAAAAAATGAAGAAATGTTACTAAAAAATTAAGAAGTATTAGTAAACCTTAAAACAGAAAATTCAGCGAGCAATGAAGAAATATTAGCAAACAATATAGATATTTTAGTAAACAATGAAACTATCACAGAATTATAGCAGGCAATAAAAATATGTTAGTAAATAATGGTGAAATATTAGTAAACAGTATATAAGAAATATTAACAACTAATAAAGAAATATTAGCAGACAAAGCTATCAGAAATATCAGCAAAAAATGAAGAAATAAGAAATACAAGTAAACAATAGTAAACAATAAAACAGAAATATCAACAAGCAAAGAGGAAATGTTAAATATTACAAAACAATAAAACTATCACAGAAATATCAGCAAGCAATTGCAAAATGTTATTAAACAATACAACTATCATGGAAATGAGGACAAAAAAATATTTGTATCATAAAAATACAAGCAAGTAATGAAGAAACAGTGAAACTGCAGCATCATAGAAATATCAGCAATAATTAAGAAATATTATTAAACAATGAAACTATCTCATAAATATTACCAAACAAGGAATACATTACAGACATATTCGCAAACAATTAAAGTTGAATCGAAATATTAGTAAAAAGTAGAGCTGGCATAGTGCTATTATCCCCTTTACTATGTCTCCCTCTGGCGGTCAGACACTCCAAGTACAATCCAGCGTGTTTGAACTGGTGTTCAAAAATCACCGTAAAACTTCAAAACACACCAGAAAACATCACGCAAAGTCACACTTTTAACGTACACGCAAGCCGAAAGAGTGAGCCAGCACTTAGGCAAAGTGGAAAGTCCTTACCGGAGCATGTCGCCTCTCGCCGGGTTGTCACCTGATCCCGTCGCCGTCATGGAGTCGCGTGTTGGCGGGTAATAGACACCGGGGGGACTCGGCGTCGTCCAACTGGACCGCAACACGTCGCCTCGTCTTCCCGCAAGCGGGGCTTTCTTCCCCTCAGTCCCTTTTAAACTCCACCACCGAGCTCGGACACGGAGTCCGCCGAAACATGCGCTCCCTCGTCGGGTTAGCGGCCACCGTGGCGGCCGCCAGCGTCTACCTCTACCTGCTGTCCACTCACCTCCCGCCCGCGGACGACCACCTCCGGCCGGCCACTCAGGAAGGGGACGAGCCGGTGGAGCACCACTACAAGTAAGCGGAGCATTCACATTTACTTTTCCAAAATGACCACAAAAACATATTAATCATGTACAAACAATTCAATATTGTTTAAGTATCTATGCATTAATACACTTTTAATGCATTTTCACATTAGCTAGGTGCAGATCGACACTGAAATATCGATACTGCCGATACCAGATCTTTATGCGCCAATAGCGATTCTCCAAGTCAAAATATAAATACTTTATTTTTTTATTATTATTTTGTTATTATTATTATCATCGACGTCCCACTGGGGTGAGTTTTTCCTTGCCCGTATGTGGGCTCTGTGCCGAGGATGTCGTTGTGGCTTGTGCAGCCCTTTGAGACACTTGTGATTTAGGGCTATATAAATAAACATTGATTGATTGATTGATATTACATTTATTTATTTTTTTACCATGAATTGATTAACGTGTTGAAAAACAAGTTGAAAAACATATTCGGGTGTTACTATTTAGTGGTCAATTGTACGGAATATGTACTGTACTGTACAATCTACTAATAAAAGTTTCAATCAATCAATCAATTGGATCATTTAGTTATTTTGCATAATGTATATCATTAACAGGAACAGCTAAATCACAAGATTGGTGGTAACTAATTTACGGAAGGTATAACTACGTAATGCAGTCATTCAGCCTGTCATTTGTTTATTTAAGATAATTACTGCCAATTAAAACGAGTCACCTTGTATTGCTATTTTTATTGTATCCTTTTATTCATAGCCGGCGGTTCTCAAACGTTTTTCACCAAGTACCACCATGATGACTGACATTAAAACACAATAACGTAGTAGGCCGAAGTATTCATTAAAAACAAAGCAAAGGTTCTAATTAACACGTATATTTACTACTTTTGGCCAGTGTAACATTACACGCAGTTTGAACAGTAACACTGTGTTTGGATATTTAATTCAGTGATCATTTGGCGTAGCACAGTTTGAGAATCACTGTTGGAGGCTATTTGGATACGCTAAGCTGAATGTAAATAACGCGTTCTGTGCAAAATGACGCCATCGTTTGTGTGATTTCAGGTCATTTATTAGTTTATTAAGGATCCCCATTAGTCTACACCGCAGTGGAGACTATTCTTCCTGGGGTCCAGGCAAAAAAACGTCACACAATCACAAAACAAAAGATTACAATGCAGTATAACATGATCTAATAATCAAATGTTGTAATACAAAAATAGCAACAACAAAGAACCAAAAAAAAACAATATCTTCGAGTTTACATAGTATTTTCATACCAAAGATAAAAAGAGCAATATAAAAATATATATATTTTTGCAAAAATAAAAGAAAGAACCAATGGCCTAAAATATACACATTGGTGTACCAAAGACAAACAATAAGTGACGAAAAAGTAGCATCCATCCATTTTCTACTGCTTGTCCCATAATCAATAAAATAGTCAATAATCAATAAAACCAGTCATGACATTAGGTACAATCCAGAATAATCTCTTTCCGCAATACTTCTCCTCTTAGTGTGTTCTTAAAACCCACTGTGCTGGTGATTGATACCAGATATTGTGGAAGTTGATTAAAGACAATTTCGCAAAGGGAGCAACATTCGAAACACACCACTTTTTACATTTCACCAGACACTTTAGGTATATTCGGACAAAGTATCAATATTGGATCGGTGTCGCCGATACCAGATCGGAAAGAAAATAAGTGGTATCGCGCCTCACCAGGTCACACTCCAAGTCAACAGGGGGCAGCATGTTGCAAAGCTATGTATTGTCTAACATGTATCAGACAGTAGAGAAACCCATGTAAAGTATTTAAAGGCCTACTGAAAGCCACTACTAGCGACCACGCAGTCTGATAGTTTATATATCAATGATGAAATCTTAACATTGCAACACATGCCAATACGGCCGGGTTAACTTATAAAGTGCAATTTTAAATTTCCCGGGAAACTTCCGGTTGAAAACGTCTATGTATGATGACGTTTGCGCGTGACGTCAATGGTTGAAGCGGAAGTATTCAGACACATTGTATCACAATACAAACAGCTCTGTTTTCATTGCAAAATTCCACAGAATTCTGGACATCTGAGTTGGTGAATCTTTTGCAATTTGTTTAATGAACAATGAAGACTGCTAAGAAGAAAGTTGTAGGTGGGATCGGTGTATTAGCGGCTGGCTGCAGCAACACAACCAGGAGGACTTTGACTTGGATAGCAGACGCGCTATCCGACGCTAGCCGCCGACCGCATCGATGATCGGGTGAAGTCCTTCGTCGCGCCGTCAATCGCTGGAACGCAGGTGAGCACGGGTGTTGATGAGCAGATGAGGGCTGGCGTAGGTGGATAGCTAATGTTTTTAGCATAGCTCTGTGAGGTCCCGTAGCTAAGTTAGCTTCAATGGCGTCGTTAGCAACAGCATTGTTAAGCTTCGCCAGGCTGGAAAGCATTAACCGTGTGGTTGCAGGTCCATGGTTTAATAGTATTGTTGATCTTCTGTCTATCCTTCCAGTCAGGGGCTTATTTATTTTGTTTCTATCTGCAGTTAAGCCTGATGCTATCACGTTAGCTCCGTAGCTAAAGTGCTTCACCGATGTATTGTCGTGGAGATAAAAGTCACTCTGAATGTCCATTTCGCGTTCTCGACTCTCATTTTCAAGAGGATATAGTATCCGAGGTGGTTTAAAATACAAATCCGCGATCCACAATAGAAAAAGGAGAGAGTGTGGAATCCAATGAGACCTTGTACCTAAGTTATGGTCAGAGCGAAAAAAGAAAGTCCTGCACTGCACTCTAATCCTTCACTCTCAAGTTCCTCATCCACAAATCTTTCATCCTTGCTCAAATTAATGCGGTAATCGTCGCTTTTTCGGTCCGAATCGCTCTCGCTGCTGGTGTAAACAATGGGGAAATGTGAGGAGCCCTTCAACCTGCGACGTCACGCTACTTCCGGTACAGGCAAGGCTTTTTTTATCAGCCACCAAAAGTTGCGAACTTTATCGTCGATGTTCTCTACTAAATCCTTTCAGCAAAAATATGGCAATATCGCGAAATGATCAAGTATGACACATAGAATGGATCTGCTATCCCCGTTTAAATAAGAACATTTCATTTCAGTAGGCCTTTAAATTATGTACAGTATACTCTAATTTCTTTGTTTTTATTCATATGCGACGTACTTAGACACAAATTATAATCAATATATACATTAATTTAGTTGTTTATATTTATGTTTGAGTGTAAGGATACGTTTGATTGGAGGGCAGAAATAGCACAGAGGGTAGAAAAACACACACACACACACACACACACACACTCGAAGGCCCGTGTAAATCAATCCGTGGTCCTGGTCCAGCAGCTGCTGGGACTTTGATCACGGCTCCTTCTGACTGGCTGCTGGCCCCAACATGTCGCCGGGTGATTGGCCAGCGAGTCAACCAGGAAGGCGACACTTGAACCCGGGGATGTCCAGTATTTCTGGAGGGAAATGTGTCGCGGTGGCCTCTTGTTATTTTGGCGAGCAGGCGTGATCTACAAGACGCACTCAAACGCCTCCTCAAGGAGAGATCCGAGGCTCTTCTTCTCTCCTCTTTTGCACGTCGCCTCTCGTTAGCTTGAGCCTCGGGCGGAATTTGTCAGCTTTCTCCGAGCATTTCAAGCGCGTCCTCGATGCTTTTCCGCTGTGCTTTCATGTGACATGCCTCGGTCTCAAAGACTGCAGAAAAGAGTCAAAAATAGCCAACTTTCCCTGAATGCAGCACACACAAACACATCAAGCAAACAAATCATCTCAAGTGACACAGAATCAGCACACTTTGGTAAAATTATACATATATATGTACTGTATACTGTATTTATATACACATATATGTATATACAATTGTATATGTATGTATGTATATATACATATATGTATATGTATGTATGTAAGTGCATATATATATATATATATATATATATATATATATATATATATATATATATATATATATATATATATATATATATATGTATGGAATATATATGTGTGTGTATATATACATATATATCCATCCATATATATGTATATATACACACATATATATTCCATACATATATACATATAGACACATATATACATACAAACATACTTATATATACAAACATATATACAATATATATACACGTGTGTTTGTGTGTATAGATACATACATACAGTATATATACACACACATATGTATATATATGGTACATATATACATACATATATATATAAATATATACATATATATATAAATATATATATATATATATATATATATATATATATATATATATATATATATATATATATATATATATATATATATATATCCATCCATATATATAAATATGTATATATACCCACACATATATATTACATACATATATACATACAGACACATATATACAGTACATACAAACATACTTATATATACATACATATATATAAATATGTATATATACCAACACATATATATTACATAAATATATACATACAGACACATATATACAGTACATACAAACATACTTATATATACATACATATATATACAATATATATACACGTGTGTTTGTGTGTATAGATACATACAGTATATATATACACACATATGTATATATACGGTACAAATATACATACATATATATATAAATATATACATATATAAATATTAATATTCATAGATATATAGTAATATTATAGTATACATTTTGACCAGTACCACAAAACTAAAAGTGGTACCGTTTTTACTGTAATGCACTGTAAAAAAAAAAAAGAAAAAAAAAAAAAAAAAAAAAAGACGGTTAAAAAAATGGCAGCTCAGTCAACGGAATTTTACAGTGAAAATTTTAATAAAATTAACTGTTTTTCCGTTTGCAGTAACACACGGTAAATACAACAACCGTATATTTTACGATTTTAAAAAAATGGCAACTCAAAAAAATAAAACAATTTCTGGTGAAAATGTAACATATTACTGCAAATGGAAAAACAGTACCACTGTTTTGTTTTTGGATTCTAACAACTGAGCTGCCAGTTTTTTTACCGGAAAAAACAAAAAGTGGTACCATTTTTCCATTTACAGTAATACACTGTAAAAACCAGTGATGTGCGGTGAGGTTCATGACTGGTGAGGCACTGACTTCATCACAGTCAGATTTACAAACATATGAACCCTAAAGAGTGTCTTATTCACCATTTGATTGGCAGCAGTTAACGGGTTATGTTTAAAAGCTCATACCAGCATTCTTCCCTGCTTGGAACTCAGCATCAAGGTTTGGAATTGGGGGTTAAATCACCAAAAAATATTCCTGGGCGCGGCGCCGCTGCTGCCCACTGCTCCCCTCACCTCCCAGGGGGTGAACAAGGGGATGGGTCAAATGCAGAGGACAAATTCCACCACACCTAGTGTGTGTGTGACAATCATTGGTATTTTAACTTAACTTTAACTTTACACATACAAACTGTAGCACACAAAAAAGCACATTTAATAAAAAAAAACTTTATTGTGGTTTTACCTTTACTTATAAATGAAGTCCATGCACCGCTCCTTCTGAACAAAAGCATTGATAACTTGTTTATAGAAGTCTCCCTTATCTTTCTTCAGTTTTAAAAGTCTCTCTGTCTCGATGGAGATCTTCCTTTAATTATTACCTCCTGCTTCGATTGAAAGCCCAGTTTAGAAAACTGTTTTATTTTAGATATGTAATCCTCCATGGTAAAAGTCCAGGCAAGGGGAAAAAAATAAACGATCGCTGCCGCTGCACTTGACTTGCTAACTGTAGTTTGTTGTCACTTATTCTGCAGCCGAGTAGTCGCAAGAATGATCCTTGGGAGCGCCCTCTACCAACATGAGGCGGGATTACTGCGAGCCTCACACAGTGCGTCTTTGCAGCCGTTTTATGATTGCTCAGCACAAGAAATAGGTTACACACATACAGTTGTTGACAAAATACACTGTACATTATATACCTCAGCTAACTAAACTATGGAAATGTATAATATAATTCATATAGCAATACGGTCTCACTGCAGCAGTTAGCCGAGTCATTGCGCAATCCATGGTGAGGCTCAACTGGCTGCTGACTCACCGCGAGTCTCTTCTCAGTATTTGAACGGCAAATGTGAAAATTCAGCGATTTTGAATAAAAATAATCTAAAACTGGTGAAGTTAAATGGAAAATAACTTTATAGTATAATCACTGGAGATATATAACAATTTAATTTATTTTTTTTCTTTTTACATTTTTTTTCTTTCCATGATGGCACGTGAGGCCCTGCCTCACCTGCCTCCCCTGACTGCACCGTTGTCACTGGTAAAAACAACACCCAAAGGTTTAAAAAAATTAAAAAATGTCAGCTCGGTCAATAGATTTTTGCCATGAAAAAACAATGTTAGTTTTTTTCAATTTACACTAGTATTCTGTAAAAAAAAAACTATGAAAACTTGCTTTGAAATCATAAGTCAAGCAAAGGTAAGCATTTACTTTTATTTTGACAAATTAGTTGTCTGGGAAGTATGATAATATAATTTTGTTGCACTATACCAGGGGTCGGCAACCCGCGGCTCTCTTTAGCGCCGCCCTAGTGGCTCTCTGGAACTTTTTCAAAAATGTATGAAAAATGAAAAAAGATGAGGGGGAAATAATTTTTGTTTTGTTTTAATATGGTTTGTGTAGGAGGACAAACATGACACAAACCTCCCTAATTGTTATAAATCACACTGTTTATATTAAACATGCTTCACTGATTCGAGTATTTGGCGAGCGCCGTTTTGTCCTCCTAATTTCGGCGGTCCTTGAACTCACCTTAGTTTGTTTACATGTATAACTTTCTCCGACTTTCTAGGACGTGTTTTATGCCACTTCTTTTTCTGTCTCATTTTGTCCACCAAACTTTTAACGTTGTGCATGAATGCACAAAGGTGAGTTTTGTTGATGTTATTGACTTGTGTGGAGTGCTAATCAGACATATTTGGTCACTGCATGACTGCAAGCTAATCGATGCTAACATGCTATTTAGGCTAGCTATATGTACATATTGCATCATTATGCCTCATTTGTAGCTATATTTGAGCTCATTTAGTTTCCTTTAAGTCCTCTTAATTCAATTTATATCTCATGACACACTATCTGTATGTAATATGGCTTTTAATTTTTTGCGGCTCCAGACAGATTTGTTTTTGTATTTTTGGTCCAATATGGCTCTTTCAACATTTTGGGTTGCCGACCCCTGCACTATACTATACTATACTATAGTATAGGTATTCAATTTCATGCAGTACATATATTTTCTATCAAAATAGTCAGAGCAAATATAAAATCATTTTTTGATGCATATTATTTCCAGGCGTTAGCGGGCCACATTAATTATTGTGGCGGGCCAGATCTGGCCCCCGGGGCCGCCTGTGTCATAAACACTTCTTCTAACCTACTTCTTTCTACCTCGCAGAAATGTATCTCCTAAGGCCAGACCCAGAACCAATTAACAATAAGTTATGCAAAGATTTCTATTTACATATGATTCATGTTCAATTGTCATGTGTTTTTATTCCAGATAATGTCCAAAGTTTATATGAAAAGGCAATAAAATATGTTGATCAGTCAAAGGTTGAAAGAAAAGTGTTCCATGCTGTATCTCTTATTGTAGTGAAGCTAATTCAAAACTGCCATGCCGCTTCGGCCTTAACTGAAAAAGTGAAGAAAACACAATATGTAGGCAAAAACTATGACAAAAAAATATTTTTTTAGATATTATATCTATGGGGAAAAGGTTCGGTTACAATATGAACTAAAATAGTATGGTCGTTTAATAAATACCGCAATCAATCTGTCAGGATGATGAAGTTCAGAGCCATGCTAAAATAGCAATTATCTCAAAGGGCTTTTGAACTGACTCGGCTGTGATGCCGCTTAACCGAACTAAAACGAGGGCTTTTTGTCCCGGCCTCACTTCATACAGTATCGATAAATGTATTCCTGACAGAATATGGTATTATTATTGAGTTAGGGTGCCATGTTTAAATTTTTTTGACACATACTTGACACAGACACAGGCCTTATTTTTAAACCAGTAATATCAGTTTCCCGAGTGCAAACACACACGAGCACGCAAGTTCCAGTCTTGGCTTCCGAGAGTCTTGCTCGGCGTTATTTCAGCGTTTCTGTGGACGACTAAACACATGCAATGATAATTAAAATAAAAATGAATAATAGTCCGAATGAACGACACAATTTTCACTGGACGACAGTTGCATACGTTGTATACTTTTACAGTGAAATACTGACAGCTCAGTCGCCAGAATTGTACCGTAAAACTAAAAGTGGCACTGTTTTACTGTAAAAACAACTGCAGATTTTACGTAAAAAACACTGGCAGCTCAGTCCCAGGAATTTTACTGTAAAAAAAATATGGTACTGTTTTTTCATTTACAGTAATGCACTGTAAAACAACAATCGCAGGCTATATAGTAAAGAACTGGCAGCTTAGTCGCCAGAATTTTACTGTAAAAAAAAAATGATGGTATTGTTTTTCCATTTACAGTAACGCGCTGTAAAAATTATCATTGATTTTACGATTAAAAAAATATTTTTTTAAAATGTCACCGGAATTTTACCATAAAATAAAGTGGTAGCGTTTTTCCATTCACAGTAATGCGCTGTAAAACAACAACAAATAACTGGCAGCTTAAATGCCGGAATTCTACTGTAAAATACAGTACCGATTTCCCATTTGTAGAAGTGCCCTGTAAAAACAACAATCTTTACAGTAAAAAACTGGCAGCTCTTTTGCCAGAATTTTATCGCAACAATAACAGTGGTACCGTTTTTCCATTTACGTAATGCACTGTACAAACAACTAAGGTAGCTTTTAGTGTAAAAAACAACAAAAACCTGGCAAGCCAGAATATTACGGTAAAAAAGAACAATGGTGCCACTTTTCAATTTACAGTAATACACTGTAAAAATGACCGTAGATTTTACGACTAAAAAATGACAATTTAGTCACCGTAATTTTGCCAAAGGAATAAAGTGGTACGGTTTTTCCATTTACAGTACCGCACTGTGGAACAAAAACAAAAAAAACTGCCAGAATTAATTGCCAGAATTTTCCATTTGTAGAAATGCATTGTAAAAACAACAACCGTAGGTTTTACAGTTATAAAAAAAAACTGGCGGCCCATTTGCCAGAATTTTATCGTAATAATAACAGTGGTACCTTTTTTCCATTTAGGTAATGCACTGTACAAACAACTAAGGTAGAGTTTACGGTAAAAAACAAACAAACTGGCAAGGCAGAATGTTACCGTAAAAATAACAATGGTACCGTTTTTAAATTTACAGTAATACACTGTAAAAATAATAACAGTAAAAACTGGCAGCTCAGTCACCACAATTTTATCGTGCTACCGTTTTTCCATTTGGGTAATGCACTGTAAAAACAATGGTAGATTTTACGGTTAAAAAAAAAAATAATAACGTTGAATTTTACCGTGAAAATAACTGAGGTACCATTTTTCCATTTACAGTATGGCACTGTAAAAATGACCGTAGATTTTTTTTTTAAATTAATAAATAGCAGCTAAGTCGCTAAAAATAATTGGTACCGTTTTTCCATTTACAGTAATGCACTGTAAAAATGACAGTAGATTTTAAAATTAAAAAATAATAAAAAATAGCAGCTAAGTCACCATAATTTTACCATAAAAATAAGTGGTACTGTTTTTCCATTCACAATAATGCACTGTACAAATGACTGTGTATTTTAAAATAAATTTAAAAAAATAGCAGCTAAGTCACCAGAATTTTACCATAGAAAAAAGTGGTACTGTTTTTCTATTCACAGTAATGCACTGCAAAAACAATAATGGTCAATTTTACGGTAAAAAAAAAAAAGGCGAGCCAGAATTTTACCGTAAAAAAAAATAGGTACCATTTTTCCATTAACAGTAAACTAAAAAATGACAGTAGATTCAAAATAAAATAATAAAAAAAATAGCAGCTAAGTCACCAATATTTTACCATAAAAATAAGTGGTACTGTTTTTCCATTCACAGTAATGCACTGTAAAAACAACAACCGTGAGTTTTACAGTAATAAAAACTGGCAGCTCATTCGCCAGAATTGTATCGTAACAATAACTGGTACCGTTTTTCCATTCACAGTATTGCACTGTAAAAAGGACAGTAGATTTTAAAATAAACAAATAATTAAAATAGCAGCTAAGTCACCAGAATTTTACCATTAAAATAAGTGGTACTGTTTTTCCATTCACAATAATGCACTGTACAAATGGCAGTGGATTTTAAAATAAATTAAAAAAATAGCAGCTAAGTCACCAGAATTTTACCATAGAAAAAAGTGGTACTGTTTTTCTATTCACAGTAATGCACTGCAAAAACAATAATGGTAAATTTTACGTAAACAGAAAAAATGGCGAGCCAGAATTTTACTGTAAAAATAATAAGTACCATTTTTCCATTCATAGTAAAGTAAAAAATTACAGTAAATGTTAGAATAAAAAATAGCAGCTAAGTCACCAGAATTTTACCATAAAAATAAGTGGTACTGTTTTTCCATTCACAGTAATGCACTGTAAAAACAACAACCCTGGGTTTTACAGTAAAAAAAAAACTGGCAGCTCATTCGCCAGAATTTTATCGTAACAATAAGAGTGGTTCCATTTAGCTAATGCATTGCAAAACAATAATGGTAGATTTTACGTTAAAAAAAAAACAAAAAAACTGGTAAGCTAGAATCTTACCGTAAAAATAAAAGGTACCATATTTCCATTCAGAGTAAAGTAAAAAATGACAGTAGATTTTAAAATAAAATAAAAAAAATAGCAGCTAAGTCACCAGAATTTTACCATAAAAATAAGCGGTACTTATTCACAGTAATGCACTGTAAAGACAGCAACCCTGGGTTTTACAGTAAAAAAAACTGGCAGCTCATTCGCCAGAATTGTATCGTAACAATAATTGGTACTGTTTTTCCATTCACAGTAATGCACTGTAAAAATGACAGTAGATTGTAAAATAAACAAATAATTAAAATAGCAGCTAAAAAAAACTGGCAGCTCATTCGCCACAATTTTATCGTAACAATAAGAGTGGCTCCATTTAGCAAAACAATAATGGTAGATTTTACGTTAAAAAAAACAAAAAAACTGGTAAGCCAGAATTTTACCGTTAAAATAGGAGGTACCATTTTTCAATTAACAGTAAAAACAACGGCCGTAAAATCCTGGCGACTGAGCGGCCATTTTTTTACCGTGCAATTTACATATTTCTATTGACAAATCATTTGTCTTTCTAAAATGATGTGTATTTTCGCACATCAGACTAAAGTTCCCGTCGGATCTGGACGAGCTGCGCGAGCTAGCGGAGATGCTAAAGTTCTACAAGCAAGAACACCACGGCTACGTTCTGCTGCTCTTCTGCAGCGCTTACCTCTACAAGCAGTCCTTCGCCATTCCTGGTTCCTCCTTCCTGGTGAGTCTGCGTTGTCTTCTTGTGTTGACGCTTTTGGATTATTAACAATCCTTCACGTGGACCGGGTCAGAAACCGTCAACGTCTGATCCACTTCTCTCCTCCGTCGTGGCAGAACATGCTCGCCGGCGCGATATTCGGGCCGTGGGAGGGTCTGGCCCTGGCGTGCTTGCTCACCACCACGGGCTCCACGTTCTGCTACCTGCTCTCGTCCGCCTTCGGGAAGCAGCACGTGGTGCGGGTCTTCCCCGAGAAGGTGGCTCTGCTGCAGAGGAAGGTAAAGAGGTGACGATGGCCGCTTGTTGCTAGGCAGAATTCACTTTGCACATTCACGTTTCCCTTAAGCCCAAGTTGTTTGTTTGACGGAAATGTGTCCAAAAAAAGTACAGTAGAGCCCTGCAATAATGGACGCACCCTTAAAAAGACGTCGTCTATTGAACTCAAATTACCGTCTGTAGAGGTTGCCCTCTAGTGGGTTCTGCGGACCACCACACACTGCCACGAGAGCCCGGATTTCAGGGTACAACACTGTTTTATTTTCATAAATAGTGGTAGGCTTTTGCTTTCCAGCAAATGGTCTTTCCCTCAGTCCGTGTCTCTCTCGCTCTGGCTCCCACTCCAACTGCCGTGTCTCGCTCCGGCTGCTGCTAATAAAGGCGACAGGTGATTAGATAACAAGGCTCACCTGGGCCATCTACTCACCCGTCGCTGTCTTCGAGGCCGGTCCTTGCACACCCCGTTCCGCGGCAGGCCCGCAGGCCACACCCCCCTCCACACTGTATTTTCCTGTATTTAGGCCACACCCACTAAGTTATAGACGACATTTTTTCCCATATATTAGCCGCAGATATATACAATGTGAAATTAGTTATTTACACATATTTTATAAATGTTTATTTAAGTTAATAAAACTAACGCAGACACTCGTAAACATGCTAGCATATTAGCTAATGCTAACGACGCAAGCTTGATCACATTACGATAGCGCGTACAAATATGCATGAAAACACTCCTACAGACATCACACGTGGGACGGTTTTGTCAGGTTCAAACACTGATGACATCTATTAAACAAGACAAAAAGCAAGGAATTAAACAGAGACAGAATTAAATTTGACTCAATGAGGAGAAACGTCTGGACTGTACTCTTTGCACAGTTTCACCACGCTCTGACGAAAGATTGTACGCCTCCTCTTTTGTTTGGACTTTCCCTGATTACATGGCAACAGCTGTTTTTAAGGGAGGGGGGGTCGTAAACAGCCATCGCCTTTGATTACAAAACGGTTCAAAGAAAAGGTTGGTTCAAAAAAAAGGTCGTAAACAGCCGTTGCCCTCGGTCACAGAACAGTTCAAAGAAAAGGTGCCTGGATGGGAGTCAGGCCCTGCTTCCTCTCCACTTTGTAGACAAAATCTTCCTGTGGATTAAAAATACATAAAAGAAACCGAACGCCTTCATGTCGCTTCCCATCGTACACAGTGGAGTTTTACAAGCCTTTTGCTTGGTAAGATCAAAGACAGCTTTTGTCCTCTCGCAGGGCGAGCTGAACTCAATGTAACACAAAGTTATGTGATAACTTAGATACAATTATTCTGACAGGTTTAGTAAGTAAGAATTGTTTTAGTTGTATTGTAAAACTTACAAACGTTGCCCGGCGTGATGAGTGAAGAATCCATACGAGTAAAAACGCCATGGACGGCTAGAAGACGGGATGGATGTTGAAAGTACTAAATGGAAGGACACTGCAGGACATGCAGCGAGCGAACTCGTCCAAAAGATGGCGCCGTAGCACAAACAATAGCACACCTTTTAATGTATCCACTGGGATTTAATGAAAACTGTTGACCTAAAAATATTATGACAATTGGTGAAAAAATAAATAAAAAAATTAGCTGCACCCTTTTATAAGCCACAGGGTTCAAAGTGTAGGGAAAATAAGTAGCGGCTTATAGTTTGGAATTTACGCTACTTTATAAAACTACTGCATTTTTTTGTACTACTATTGTATTGTTTTTCATACAATATTGTAAAGTTGTTTTTTAATGGCATGTAACATGTTAAAATTGTGTTGTTTTGGGGGGCCAAACACAGCTGACCAATAACGGACAATAAACTGCTACTTTTTTCCTACGCTTTGAACCCTGCAGCTGATAAGACGAA